>NC_142942.1:2050000-2052500 GCF_046866305.1 Octopus bimaculoides | reverse complement strand
AAAATATCGTCATATTCACGGATGTTTTGTCTATTTTTATCAATTTTATCACTCTTTTCAATTGAACATTTTTTTTTAATGAAACATCTTTGACAATTTTCAAGTGCAATTATAATGCTTCTAATCATTCTTTTATAGCACATAAAATGAAAACAGTGTTGTAAAATTACAAATAAATAATAACAGAAAAATAATACAACACTGTAAAGAATTCAATAGTGACACATACAATGTTTCTATAGGAGGACAGTCATTCAACATAGGATAGGCACTCATTAAACTAAGGTAATTGTTGTTATAAAAAAATAAAACAGTGAAGGTAAAAAAGTGATACTGTAAAAAGCATATATGAAGACTTAAAGTATGTTGTACATTCGAGTAAATAGACCAATTACAGTGAGTAGCAAACTTTGATTTTCTCTGCTGAAGTGTTGCTTGAAAAACATTCTTTAACGTTTTGTTTTCTTGTAAATTTGCGAAAAAGAAATTATTTATAAAAGCAACCTATTGCAATCATTCGTCTTTCCATCAGCAAATTATCGCCACCGTAATTTTTTAATGTAATAAATACCCATCATATTAATAGAAGCTATGTTTGAAATATTTGTTAACGTATTATTATTTTGTTCATATTATTGAAGTCATTATATTTTGAACACTTTAATTTGAGCTTCTCCGACACAGCTAGGTACACCTTCGTATTCTGGAAGTTTTGTAGAACTGTTTTTGAAGTGTGATTTGGATTGGTTGTTTTTTATAATGTTGTGTCTATTGTGAAAAGATGTTTTCTTTTGTTGAGTGATGTTTGTGATTCACATGTACTGTCTAATGTGTGTTAAGTGTTTTATCGTAAAGTAATGATTGCGTAAAGTACATGATGTTGGGATTGTATTATACCAACTGATGACAAATATGTAGAGGTTGTGTGAGCTGTTGGTATTAGAGCTTTCAACATCAATTTTTTAAGTGCATGTACTGTGTTATTTGATTCGGTGATAATGATGCCAAATATTTTTAGTTATATTCATTAGTAGATCTACCTTCCTGTATATGATATGACAATATTTTTTTTATTTATTTCCGTCAAGTGCCCATTGAACATGTGTTTTGCTATTGAACATGTGTTTTACTTGTGTTTTGCTATTGAACAGAAATTTATCTTGTGTAGATTGTGGACAGCACTTTGCAGAGCTATATTTCGTGTATAATGTTGTGCGACCCGATATACCTGTAATGTTCTTATTTTTCCATGTATATTTCATACTATTTATATGTTCATGATTTTCCACTGCTTGAATATACATACAATTTGATAGTTTCTCCACCTCTATTGAGCATTTTTTTTGTTTAAAAGGAAGGGAAAGTATCTCAAACTGCAAACTCTAAATTTTATAGCGGAGAAAAGCGCCGACTTACAAAGCTTTGTGACAAGAGAATCTACGTTAGTATCCCAACAATTGGGGAGAAAAGAAAAGAGAAACGCTAACATGCATAACACCACAATTGCTTAACACACGACTCTTATCTGGGAAACTCGTAGTTTTTTCTATATTTCTTTGAGATATAGTGGATGATTCATTATACTATTTAGTGTATTATTCATACGTTTAAGACAAATGTATGATTGCTACGCCTTGTAATTGTAAGAACACTTCTGAGAGCATTATGTTATCCTAAATCTATAAATATAAGGCTAATAAAACGAGAAAATGAAAGGAAATTGCCTCATACTCATACGTATTTCAAACATACACTGTATAACAAAATTTCAAATAAAGTTTTGTTTCTAAATTGACCGCAAGCAAACAAATACTCGACAAAATTCTTTGTTAATTTTTTGTGAACTATCTCTCCATCAAGAGAAAATATTTCAATTTGTTTTGCGTTTGCAATCAGGGTAACTTATTGATAACAATTGTGTGGAACATAGTTCTACAATTGACACTGAAGAATCTGTGTCTACCAAACTTACTCTCGAAAGGGAACTGAACACTGTAATACAGTTAGTTTAAATATTTTAAATGCATATTATAACCAAGCAAGAAAAAATTGGAAGAGATTCTTCTGAAATCCAAAGTGAGTAACTTTAGCCCCTTATAGTTCACACAATTCGCGAACTCACTATATGATGCAAATATGCTTTCAACAGGTAGCTACAACTGCCTTGTTGCATTCTCGAATCAAAGCGCCCAAACTGTTGTTCGGTACAGTAATACTCGCCAGTCAAAAGGTTGACGGACCGAGTTCACATACAATCTCATGTGAAGACGTAAAATCAGTTCACAATTTTGTGCCATCATCTATGTGTTAACTATATATTCTACGGAAAACTAATGGACTCAAATCTATCAAAGAATCCAACCAATCACTCTCTATGCTGAACTGATACCATGTTATTTTTTGGCGAGGAACTCGTGGGTGAGGATACAATTTGGTCCAATACTCAATAAAGTATGGGCAAGTTGACTTAATTGGTAAAGGGAGCTAATGAAGTCTCATG
>NC_142942.1:2002500-2045000 GCF_046866305.1 Octopus bimaculoides | reverse complement strand
GTTTTATGTTGTACTAAATCCTCTCTCCGCCTGCGCACACATACATACATCCTTACACTCACATAACACACACACGCACACACTCACACACATATACAGGTTGGACCAAAAGTCTAAAAAGGGTTTGATTGTGTAATGATTCCTTTAACTTTCTGTCTGAAATCTATAATGCCCTTGTCTCATATAGAAAATGCATATAGAAAATGAATTGACACAATATGTAAAATCACATCTCGTAAGTGGTGACCATTTTCTGCTTCGCACAACTGTGCCCTTTCTACAGTATTTTCTGGCAGCTTTTAATGTTTCAGGTTTTAGTGCTCTGATTTCGGCCCGAATATTGTTCTTAAGTTGTTGAAGCGCCTGAGGCTCAACAACATATTTGTTTCCTTGAGATAGCCTCATAGGATGTTGTCAAGAGCCGTCAGGTCTGGAGAACGTGATGGCAAGCGTATGTCAGAACCAAGGGAAAATTTCTTCCCTTAAAAATATGCATCAGTAGTTAGAGTATGGTCCTTGCTGTGTGAGCTGTCGCTACGTCCTCTTCAAAACCACATGTCAGGTTTATCTTAAACTGCAGGGAATAACAAATGTTCAATCACACACCGATATTCATCTCTTGTAATAGCGACAGGCTCCCCATCGTCGTAAGAGAAAAAATGAGGTCCCATTACCTCTTCTGACATCATCCATACTAGATCATACACTTAAGGGGATGCAATTCCCTTTGCTAAATTGCCCTAGGATTTTCTGAATCACAAATCCTAGATTTTTATTTGATAAGACATTCAAATGAAAACGTGTTTCCTCTGACATTATCAGCTTTCGGATAAAATCGAGATGTTCGCTTGCTACTTCTCGAAAGCTAACTGCATATTACAATCTATGGACATAATCTGGTGCACAATTGGATTTTATAAGAAAGAGTTTCGAGGTTTTCAGAATACGTTGGCGCGACGTTCGGGAGGCCCCAACATAACCAGGCCGCTTCCGTGGAGATTCTTGACGACACCCCCACCACCAACAACAACAGCAACAACAACAACAACCACACGTCTGTTTGTGGATTTATTCCTAAAGACCACCTTCTGGACCTCCTCCCTCAAAACCACCAATCAAATGTCATTCGCTTGGAGATTCGCGCACGCCGTAGTGACTATAATATGCACGTTGAGCTAGAAATATAGAACATTGGTCTCCATAGTAAACTTACACAATTTGTTTTCGCTGTTCGGATGCGAAATTTTTTTATGGTTAATTTCCAAGGTCTTCATAAAATTTGGTAACAAAAATAAAAGAAATTAATTTTCAAAGACCAGACTGTTATCAAAAAATATATATTTCAATCACTTCGTTACTTTGGGCTCACCCAGGATCTGAATGAATACAGCTATTATTTTTTTTATTATTGCTGTTCAACGGAAAGTTACGAGTGTGACTCATGGGGAAAGAATTTAATGCACGATACTTCGTAAGAGTCATGCACAACACTCCTGAATAGAGTTTGTAAATATCTGCCGATAAAAATAATTTGATAATATTGGCATATTTACTTACACACAAACAGACACACACACACATGCATACATACAGAGTACTTACATACATACACACGTACTTACATACATACACACACACATACATACATACATATATATATATATACATACACACACACACACACACACATATATATATATTTATACACACAAATATTTTATATTTATATATATAATTATACCAACCGATTCGCTATAAGCCAATATATATATATATATATATATATATATACATCCATACACACAAACACACACACACACACGCACGCACACACACACACACACACACACACACACACACATATATATATATATATATATATATATATATATATATATATATATATACATACATATACATACATACATATACAGTTGATGTGTATTCCGTTAAGAACGTATTAGAGTACAAAAATAGATCACGTTCACACATAAAATTACAGATAGCCTGCAGTATTTTATGTGGGGGGTTGCATCTGTATATACGTACATATATTTTTTATATACATATATAAATATGTGTATATATGTATATGTATGTGCATGTGTATGTATATGTATGTATGGGAATGCCCAGAGAAGTAGTGGTACACCTGTTTGCGAGTGATAGTATATGTATGAACGTATTTTTTGCGAAATAATTAAATTTAGCATGCGCAACCTAACATATGAAACAAAGTAAACAAAGTACACAATGCCGCTCATGCCGAGCGTGCAGAGGCACGCTCACAGCGAGCGGATTGAAACTATCAGCACCTGGTAGATTCAAAGAAGCTGGTTGCTTGAGATAGCATTGAAATCAAACATTCATTTCCGGAGACAACGATTATATACCCGAGGATATAAAACTGAGTCCTATTATAAAAGAAAACAGTATTTAAATCCTGTATATATGTGGATCTATGTTCTATCGAAACATGTGTAGTGGTCATTAAAAAGTGGTTGACAGAGGGTAGTAGGGTACCAAACACAAACACGAAGACACATACGCATATATATATATATACATATATATATAAATATATATATATATGTATATATATATATATATATTCATATATATATATATATATATATATATATATATATAAATATATATATATTCATATATATATATGTGTGTGTGTGTGTGTGTGTGTGTGTGTATAACACACAAGTGTGTGTGTGTGTGTGTGTGTGTTATATATATATTTATATATATATATATAAATCAAAATAAGCAACACGAAGTTCAAAGATGATTGCAGTACGCACGTTTCATACTACTCCATTTATTTATGTAATGCGAGCATTACATTAAATGTAATATGTAGAGCAATCTTCAGCTGCACAGACATGTAGAAAATTACAGTAGATTGGACATATTATAATTGTGGTCGGAAGAAGAATACATGAAAGTCCATCTTGACATAGCCAAGGCTAGCAGGCTAGTTTCTACATTTCTGTGCAGTTGAAGATTGCTCTACATATTGCATTTAATGTAATGCTCGCATTACTTAAATAAATGGAGTAGCATAAAACGTGCGTACTGCAATCATGTTTAAAATTCGTGTTGCTTATTTTGCTTTTTTCATCACCTTGCATTTAGAATGGTTTTTGGATAATGCCATGCTATATTCTGGTGCCTAAACATAAGTTCTATATTCAATTTTGAATCTAAATCTAAATATATATATATATATACATATATATAGACAATATATGAGTATATGCAGATATATTTACATGTATGTATATACGTTCTTCCACATGTACATATAGATACATAACTGGGTACATGACGTGGCAAAAGAACAAAAATGGTAAACAAGGTGCAACAAACAAGCAGGCCACATAGAAACATCCCCTTCATCAGCTGCCTCCATTAAAACTCCGGCGTTTCGAATAATTAAGGCAGTACGCATCGTTAAAATGGTTACTCCCACGAACACAAATTAAATTGTTTTCGTGGAGGGTAGTGGCGGACGGAAAGCAAGACAGGAAAACGAAACGGTGAAATAAACAAACAAAAAGGCTGTACAGCCAGACGTGAAGTGTGTATGTCTCGAACGCTGTGAAACACGTACAGGAGGGGCAAAGAAGTACGTGCGAGCTTGGTGATTCCAAGAACGAAAAGAAATAGCAGCCGCACACACGTGACGAAGGCTGTGTGAAGAGAAAGAGTAGCAGAGGGAAAAGGAGGGGAGGAAGTAGAATAAAAGTGAGCAACGAGAGGTAGAGAGAGAGAGATATATAGTAGTAGTAACGGTGAGAGGCGAAGGACGAGTAACAAGAGATAGAGAGAGAGAGAGAGAGAGAGAAGTAGTGACAGGTAGAAGCGAAGAACAGTAGAGGGAAGAATGAGAGGGAGAGATAGAAATAGAGAGAGTCGTGTTAGAAAAATAGTTAAAATTTACTGTATAAAGGTAACGCGTGCGTTCTGTCGTGATACAAACAATATATGAGTATATGCATATATATGTACATGTATGTATACACGTTCATCCACATGTACATATATATATATATATATATATTAAAAGGGTAAATGATTAACTATGACTAGTTTAGTTCGTTATTCTTTTCTTCTTGTTTTGCCTTTGTGAGTTACAAGTAATGCTATCTGTTGGAGTTTCGGCACTTTAGCTGCTATTTCTGAACATCGGTATGTGGTGAAGCAACTGTTGCTGACCCCTTAATTATGTTTATATATATATATATATATATATATATATATATATATATATATATATATGTATATATATATATATATATATATATATATATATATATATATATATATATATATATATATATATATATATATATATATATATATATATATATATATATATATATATGCGTGTGTGTGTGTGTCTGTGTGTATATATATATGCGTGATATATATATATATATATATATATATATATATATATATATATATATATATATTATATATATATATATATATATATATATATATATATATATATATATATATATATATATTATATATATATATATATATATTATATATATATATATATATATATATATATATATATATATATATATATATATATATATATATATATATATATATATATATATATATATATATATATATATATATATATATATATATATATATATATATATATATATATATATATATATATATATATATATATATATATATATATATATATATATATATATATATATATATATATATATATATATATATATATATATATATATATATATATATATATATATATATATATATATATATATATATATATATTACATACACAAATAAGAGGAATGACCCACAAAAGTGGACTCCTATATGCTAGAAATAGATGCCGAATCATTTATCCACGAAGAATACGTTCTCAGTAAAATTTCAGCGATATGACAGACTGTAAAAGGGCAAGACATATTTTTCAATTGTCTTGCCCTTTTACACTCTGTCGTATCGCTGAAATTTTACTGAGAACATATTCTTCGTGGTTAGATGATTCGGCATCTATTTCTAGCATATAGGAGTCCACTTTTGTTGGTCATTCCTCTTATTTGTGTACGTAATATAATTTTAATCTTCGGATTTTTTTAATACGTTGGACCACTGGTTTTAATTGATTAATATCAATTTTTACCCTAATTATTAAATTTCATATATATATATATATATATATATATATATATATATATATATATTTATTTATTTAGTTATTTATTTAGTTATTTATTTATATTTATTTCCTCGTGTTGAAGAACGTTGACTCTCGGAACGTAAAAGACTTACTCGCCTTCCTGAGCGTCAGACTAATGCACCTGCTTGTTTTTTATACACCTGTGTTCGTCTTTTGTCTTTCTATAAATTTTAACTATATATATATATATATATATATATATATATATATATATATATATATATATATATATATATATATATATATATATATATATATATATATATATGGCATTACATGAGCACCCACATCGCCAAAATATATATATATGATTGACTAATTATTGATTACACACACACACACACACACACACACACACACACACACATATATATATATATATATTATTTTGCTTAAAAGAGTTCCAACGCTGTCTGTTTTTTATGTTTTATTTATATTCCTGCAGAACTAATGTGGGGTATAGAATATGGAATATACAATATATAATATAATATACAATATATAATATAAAATAAAATAAAAATGGATGGCACCATGAAATAAAGTATTGAATGTAGAAGAAATATTGAGTGTTCAATATAAAGGATCAAATATATAAATATATAAATATAAATATATATATATAAAGGCGACTCGAGTTTCAGGGCTATTTCCCTTCGTCATGGCCGGTATGACAGTCTTTATATATATATATATATATATATATATATATATATATATATATATATATATATATATATATATATAATAATATTATTAGGGACAAAATCCAAAATTACAGGTAAAAAACTCAATTAAAATCAATTTATAAAAAATTAAATTGAGCCTTATAGATAAAGTATATATAAAATATATATAGTTTTAGGGAAAATAACCAATTTTCAAGAACTCATCGATGAAAATCCACTATCACATATAGAAAAATTAATAATTAAAAGCACAATAAATGAGTATAATATAAAGTAAAGTAAATATCATAAGATAAATATAATAAAAAGATTACACGTGTTTCATAACCAATTTTCAAATAGAAAAGAAATTTAAATCGATTAAAATCAATTGAAATTATCTAAAATAAGTTCTATTCAAAAATATAGCTACTCGTCAGATCGTAAGTAGAACAATAATTAGATATATATCTCAACCAACAATAAGTACCAAATGAATTAATATGATATACTTATTATATAAAGATAGAAAAATTATTTAAAAAATATCATAATATCAAAATAATAACCATTCAATAATCATCCCTTCATCCATAATAATAACATGTATATTATATACAAAATAGTATAGCTTTAACTATTAAATAGTATAGCTTTAACTATTACACCGGTTAAATATGTACTAATTTTATCTTCATTATTATTTTAAACTTAAACTTCGTTCAACTTGTATTTAAAACAATGATAATTTATAACAATGATAATTTAGGTAAGATGTTTTTTGTATATAATATACATGTTATTATTATGGATGAAGGGATGATTATTGAATGGTTATTATTTTGATATTATGATATTTTTTAAATAATTTTTCTATCTTTATATAATAAGTATATCATATTAATTCATTTGGTACTTATTGTTGGTTGAGATATATATCTAATTATTGTTCTACTTACGATCTGACGAGTAGCTATATTTTTGAATAGAACTTATTTTAGATAATTTCAATTGATTTTAATCGATTTAAATTTCTTTTCTATTTGAAAATTGGTTATGAAACACGTGTAATCTTTTTATTATATTTATCTTATGATATTTACTTTACTTTATATTATACTCATTTATTGTGCTTTTAATTATTAATTTTTCTATATGTGATAGTGGATTTTCATCGATGAGTTCTTGAAAATTGGTTATTTTCCCTAAAACTATATATATATATATATATATATATATATATATATATACATATATATATATATATATATATATATATATATATATATATATATATATATATACATATATATATATATATATATATATATATATATGTCAAGGCGTATGTCTCAGTGCTTAGAGCGTCGAGCTTACGATCGCGAGGTTATGAGTTCAAATCCCGGACCGGCCAGCGTGTTGTGTTCTTGTGCAAGAACACAACACGTTGCTCCAATTCACTCAGCTCTGGAAATGAGTTACGACGTCGTAGATGCGAAGCTGTATTGGCCTTTGCCTTTCCTTAGGATAACACTAGTAGTGTGCAGAGGGGAGACCGGTATGCATGGGCGACTGCTGGTCTTCCATAAACAACCTTGCCCGGAATCGTGCCACGGAGGGTAACTTTCTTCTAGGTCAGTCATGACCGCAGGCGGTCTCAGCATATATATATATATATATATATATATATATATATATATATATATATATATATATATAAGAGGGGATGGTATTATTAAAATACCATTACGTGTGACAAGCGAGTTACCAGCCGTACAGGCAAATTAACAAAATATGTATATACAAAATATGTACTTATATGTATATATGTGTGTGTGCATGTATATATATATATATATATATATATATATATATATATATATATATATATATATATATATATATATATATATATATATATATATATAAATATATATATATATATATATATATATATATATATATATATATATATATCTATATATCTATATATATATATATATATATATATATATATATATATATATATATATATATATATATATATATATATGTATATATATATATATTTATTTATTTATTTTTATTTATTTCCTCGTGTTGAAGAGCGTTGACTCTCGGAACGTAAAGGACATACTCGCCTTCCTGAGCGTCAGACTTATACACCTGCTTGTTTTTTATACACCTGTCTTCGTCTTTTGTTTTTCTGTAAATTTTAACTATATATATATATATATATATATATATATATATATATATATATATATATATATATATATATATATATATATATATATATATATATATATATATATGGCATTACATGAGCACCCACATCGCCAAAAATAGAAGTCAAAATACAGAATTATCTTTGACTTCTATTTGAATTATTTGATATTATTGGCATTCTGTGCTACAGAAGTATCTTTGACTTCTATTTTTAGCAATGTGGGTGCTCATGTAATGCCTTCGTGTGTATATATATGTGTGTGTGTGTGTGTGTGTGTGTGCGTGCCGCCAACATCGCTTGACATCCGATACCGGTGTGTTTACGTAACTTAGCGGTTCGACAAAAGACAATAAATAAGTGCTAGACTTACAAAGAATATATTTTAGGGTTGATTTGCTCGATTAAAGGTGGTGCTCTAGCATGGCCGCAATCAAATATCTGAAGCTTTTCAAAGTATAAATAAATAAAAATATATGCACACACTGTGTTATATCGCTTAGTATATTAAGGAGTGACATGTTTGTTAAATCCCAGCATTACTTATTTATTTCTTTATTTTATCTTGACTAAAGTGCTCCGAATAATTAGTGTAGAGTTAGTAGAATATCACTTTCCGTTGAAGGAAATCCAGTAAATTATTAAGGGAACATAACTTTAAAGAAACTTAGTGAGAAACAAGGGTTACTACATAATTTCAGAGGAGAGACAGGAAGAGAAATAGAAGAAGTAGAATGAAACGGAAATAATGAATGTGTTGATATAGTTATTGTCCCGGGGCCTATAATCATAAACTATAGATACTTAAATAGAAACAGAATCTGATATATCAAACCGAAGAAGGGGTCTGTACATACACGAGCAGACAGTATTGGTATAAGAAATATGTATACTAGTCTAATGAATTTAATTTAGGCAATGATGAATGTCAATATGATATAGATTTATAAATTTATGTTGGGTAATATCGAAATTTAGAGAGTTAGTGAGCTGTAATCAAATTACAAATTGAAAAACTTGATGTAATAGAGAAGGTAAACCAGAAACAATATACCCCCCAAAAATAAACGCAAGGAAAACGTTAATCATAACGTGTCTCTCAATTAATGGTGTCACAATATTGAAATCATGTAGATTCAGTCGAAGTTAGATTACTACTTAAATAATTTTAAAATATGGAGAGTATTAAGAAAATGTTACTAGAATTTTAAGAATTCTAAAACTAATCAGAATGCATCCTGTATGTAAAGATATCATCATCTAATAGTTCAAGCAAATTGTTATTAAAGTGAATTTTGTAAAATATACATTATACAAAAGTACAGACATGAGTATCTTTCATTAGAACTAAAAGTAGCTTAAATATGATCGAATAAATTTATTATTAGCATTAAAATACGCTATGATAAATTAGTTTAATTTCATTACCAGTTTTTTTATATCTATATCGTAGAGTTAGACATGTGTCTACCACTAGGGTAAGACGTTAGAGAATCGGCCACAAGTATAAGAAAGATAAACAGATAGAATGCGGGCACTGTTCCTTAATGCATTCGATCTATTATGAACATCACTCCTGCATTTTAAGATTTCCAACGATTTCAAGCTGCAATCATTACTGAAATTGTTGGAAATTTGTCACTAACAGAAGGCTCAGCGTTTCTAGCGAATCTCAAATGTTAGTTTGAATCGATATTTTCTTCCCTTTCTCCCAAACCGTCACGTTGTACGATGTTGTTTTCGCTTTATCTCTTTTTCTAAAAGTATGAAGATGATTATGTATTCTAGATTTTAAAGTAGATGTGGAACATACGTTACTGAAAGAATGTAGATTAGTTTTCACATTACATTTATGTACAATGTATTTAGTCGGTCATTTACATTTCTTACTATTACGCTATGTGGTTAATATCGGGTTGGGATTATTGTGGGCTACACAAAGTGGTACAGAATCATAATCAGTAAAATTATGTGTTAGACATTCTATAAACACCGATACTATTGTCGATAAAAGAGTGAAGACACCCTTCAGTTACGAAAAAGCTTGCAGCTAGAAAGTTACCCTCCGAGACACAAGTCTGGGCAAGGTTGTTTATGGAAGACCAGCAGTCACCCATGCATACCAGCCTCTTCATTCCACGTGACAGATTTTATCCAATATATTTCTACAGCTGAGTAAACTAGAGCAACGTGAAATAAAGTCTCTTGCTCAGGAACACAACACAAACCAGTCTGGGAATCGAACTCACTACCTCATGACTGTGAACCCGATGTTCTAACCAGTGTCGATCTCACCTCCGTTATTATAAACACTGCTCAATCTCCCAACTGTCCCCCAAAAGATTATACTTGATATGATTATTATTAGTTATTAATAAGACGGTGAGCTGGCGGAATCTTTTGCATGCCGAGCAAAATGCTTAGCGGTATTTCGTCGGTCTTTACATTGTGAGTTCAAATTCCGCCGAGGTCGACTTTGTCTTTCATCCTTTCAAGTTCGAGGAAATAGATGCCAGTCAAGCAATTTCAGGCCTTGTGCCGATAGTGGAAGGGATTAATACCACTATTACTACAGTTGTAGTTATTGCAATAGTATTTACTATAACTATTGACACCAGAACAATTAGTTATTGATATTATTAGTATATGAATTGTTAAACTTATGATGGTCATTCGTTTTTCATAGCCATTAACTAACATCAGTATTAACGTAATTGTCAGCTTTAACCGTATAATTATGATTACCATTATTTCTACACTCATTATTAACACCGTTATAATTATTGTTATTATATCTATGATGATTACAATTAGACCCGCCACTGTTGTCATTATAGTTACCATCAATGCTATTAACACTGTTATTATCATTCTTGCAGCTTAGTATCGACGGAGTGTAAGAGAGTACAGTGGTATGTATAGCAGTCACATGACAATCGTGGATGAATTCAATCTCAGGCAGCTGCGAACGGACCACTAGATCACTGATATGTTGCGTGAGAGCGAAGATACTGAGTTTTGGTTAATTCGCTGTTAGGATTCGTGCTATTGCTATTGCTGGGAGAATTTTTATCATTACTTCAGTGGTTAATAGCGGCAGTTTTTGTGTAGATTAGGCGTGGTAGAAACGGGGAACGTAATGCTGTGCTTATTTGATATGTTGATATATGTACTAGAAGTAGGAAAATGCTATTGAAAGATTTTGAACCTATGGTGGGTGGGTTATACCACAATCTTTCATTTCCATGTAATAACTGCCGAACACCACATTTATGTTTACAATTATGAAATTTTACCTTTAAATTCTTACTACATTTATTACTTTCACTATTATTGCTATTACTGTTGTTATTAACAATATTATTACTTTTATTATATGTTTCACTTTTGCTTTGTATTTGTACAAGTTGACTCTAAGTCTAATCCAGAGACATCAAGAGACAACAAGTTAGAAATTCATGTTATTGTTATGCCTAGGGTGTCATATATTTGGTTTTGCACGTAATATTGTTCTAGAGAAAGTTTAAGAAAACATAAGAAAATTATGAATTCGTTTACAAATTTGAGATTACATAGACAGTATTTAACGTAGGATATGGGCAGTTCCTATGAGCACTATTATTTGAATTTCTGCTATTTTCGGGTTTGGTCTCCTGGTATCTGCGCTAGGTAGGAGTCAGCCCCTATGCTATCATTCCTAGGGAATCTATGACAACAGGTATTGTTTTAGTCTTGAGGTTCCGCATTTTGCCAATTTATATTTCAAGATTTTTATACTTGCTCAGTTTTTGGCAGGTCTTGACAGATACATGTATGTTGATTGGGACAGTCATATCAATGAAGATGTACCATTGTTTCTGAAGTCTTTCAATATAATGTCTGGCCTATTCGCATCTATCTTTCTGTCAGTTTGAATGGTGAAGTTCCAGAGGAGTGAGATGTGATTATTTTCAAGTACTGGAGATTGTTTGTATTCCCACCAGGTTTTATCATAGAACAAGTTCAGTTTTTATCATGGGTTAGGTCTAGTGTTTTGCAAATTAGCCAGTGAATATAATGTGTTGCTCTATCATGCCTGTTGAGATACTCTGCAGACGCAAGAAGACTGCACATGAAGACAATACTGTCAATGGTTTCATTGTGTTGTTGACACACACGACATGTTGGTCTACTACCGTTCTTTAATAAGTTGGCCTGGTAGTTCCTTGTAGGTAGGCATTGATCTAGAGCTGCTTTGATAACCTTTCTGATTTTAAGCCATAAGACACTAACCATTTATGGGTAAGAGCTTTCTGAACATCGGCGCTATTAGCTCTCTTTGGGTATTTGCCATTGAGAGGTTTTACTTGCCATTTATCAGTCAGAATATCTAAGGCAGAAGTTTTATCACTGGTTTTCATACGCTTAACTTTTTCTGTACTTTCTCATAGTACGTCTAATTCTGGAATTTGTTGTATTCGGAATTCTCTTAGATATCCCTTTGCTTGTTTTGTTACTGAGTATGACGCTTTCTTGTTTTCATGTATCAAAATTTGTCAGGCTGGTGTCTATGCCGATTGTGGCAATCTTCATTGTTAATTCCAGTTGTAAAAGCAACCCTATATTCGTGGCAGGTAAAGTCGTTCTAGATGTGCCTCAGGGCGATGCATTCTGTGCATTGTCAGCCATTTTCGTATTTTTCTGTCAAGAGTACATATTTCAGTAATTGACCAGTTAATGATATTGAAACTGTAAGTCACGACCGGTATGGCTAAAGTAGTGATCGCTTCGATCCTGTTTCTTGCATTCAGCCCTGTCTTAGGTATTGCCCTTACCCTGCGATAGCATTCTCTTCTGATCCTTTCCCTCATCACTGAGTGTTTGATTCCGTCCCCTTCAAATACCCCTAGATATTTGTAGCTCTCCGCTGGTTCTAACTCCTTTATGACATTCTGCTGGTCAGGATTAACGTTGAATATTTTAATTAGTTTTCTTTTGATAAAGGTAGCTTTTGCACATTTATCGATGTCAAATTGCATCGTGTCGTCACTGAATTGTTTAACAAACGCTACTAAGCCCTGTAGTTGTTGGTCATTTATTGCAAAGAGCTCTAGATCATACATGTAAATGAGATGACATATTTTTATCAAACATTATACAGCCGTATTGTACACCATCGAGCTATTTCGAGAGATGCATTAAGGCTAGACAAAAAAGAAGTGGTGATGGACTGTCACCCTTGAAAATGTCACACAAAATTCTTACATCTCCAGTATTGAGAGATTCATTGTCAATGTTCAAAGTCAGTCTGGTTCTCCATGATCTCATACAGAGAAGTTTCGTAGAGTTGGCTGTATTTTATACATTTCCAGACATTTCTTAATCCAGCTATTTGGTAGATAATCAAACGCTTTAGCATAGTCTATCCAGACTATCGACTATCCAGTCTATCCAGGCTATCTTCAAAACCATAGGACCCACGTTTATATCGTTTTTGCTCATTAGAGTATATGCTAATTTCTATTAAAAACTATAGGTGAATTCAGTCAAGACAGTTGTTAGTATTTTATATATTGTTAATAAGTCTAAGGGTCTATATATTTTTGGTTCATTTGTTTCTTCATTTTTGGAAGTAGGAATGTTACACCATTAACTAGCCAAGAGGGAATCATACTAGGTTGTTGCAAAACATTGTTGTAAAGTTTTGTTAGCAATGCATGTTTTTTTCTGGAAAGTCATTCAACCAGGAGTTAGGAATTGTATCCTTTCCTGGAGAATTCCAGTTATTTCACTCCCTGAGAGCAGATCTTACATCCTCTACCTTGATACCCTCTCACTTTTGCTCTTCTAAAGAGTCTAAGTCTGTAGATTTTCTACCACTTCAAGAGGATCTTCATTGATGTTTTTTCTTCTGCCCAAATATAATTCCAAATATCCTGCACTTCTTCTTTTAATGGGGCAGACTTTACTGTAACTGGTATTTTCCTTATCTTCTTGTAAAACTGTTGGGTTATTTTTGAACATGTTGTCCTTCAAGAATCTAACGCGCTTTCTTTAGCTTACTCAGCGGGAACCTTTGGCACATACCTTTTGCTTGGTAATTTCTATCGTGGTATCGATGTCAAGGATAGTTTACATATTTTATATTTTCTTTTAATCTTCGAATTTTCGTTGGTTCGATAGTCTTTTCAGACCTAAGGTTTTTTTTTAAATATTCTATGACAGACCTAAGTAGCCGGATTTGGTGTTGAATACGGTCTCCCCAAGTAGGTTTTTTTTTGTGGGAATATTGTCGTTTTCGACTCTTTTCACCATATAGAATCGTTAAGAGTTAATTATTCCCTCTGTAGTATCTTCTTTGGCTGCAACTTCGTTTCTTGTATTCTTTACGGATTGTTTAATTTAGTCAATCTTTAATTCAGTTAGTAATTTCGTTTTCATAATGTTTCTTCTGAAGTTCGCAAGTCTGTTACTGTCTATGTAGGGTCTTACTTCAAGGTGTTTCTGTCTCTAGTTTAAGTAGGTTTGTGCGGTATCAGATTGGTTTGTGAAGAAATACACGGCATGATAGAAAGGCCTTAAGAACTCTTTTATTTTCTTCCCTAGATCATTTTTCGTTATTTTTTCTTTTGGTTATTTGATGACAAGTATGGATGGTCATCTGTTGGAATATTTGGTTTGTGAACTACTTCCAGCTCCTGTATTTCGGGAATATTTGAAGCAGTAGCTAACTTTTCGTATCCAATTTGGTTCATCATTCGAGTACACGATCCTCGGAGATCCGGGAGAGGGCATTTTCGGTCTGCATTTTGCTTTTTTTTATCACTGAGGCATGACAAGCTTGGAGGTTGACATTAGGGGACGGATCTGTCTGTTCAGGGTTACTTTTTTGAGACAACACAACCACCGAGTTCTCTGAATGAAAACATTGCACGTAACGTAGCTTCTTAAGGCGAACAGATCTGTATTCGTCTGCATTGTTTTATTGGTAGATTTATATCCGGGTATAGAATTTTGTGGTGTTTTTAAACTCTCTCTGTGCTAGTTCGAAAATATAAAATTTCTTGTTTTGTTTTTTTCTTTTTATTCTTGCTTCGTTTGTGACACATGTTTTCATATGCGTGAATGTATGACCTGTAAATTTCACGTTGGTGCGTAAACATTGGGATGTGTGTGCATTCTTATGGGTATGTAATATAATTGTGTAGATATTCGAGTGTATGCGTAATTAATCAGTGTATGTACCTACTGCATTGTTCCATTTATATTTTAGCATTTGTATACTTTCCGTTGTTGATTTCGCGTGAGCTTCGCAGTGTGTTTCACTGAGACATCGTGCATAGGAGAAACTGTAGATTGTATGAAAATAAAATTTCATTTTTATGATTATTTTCGTTAAAAGGCCGCTTCCTTCAAGTCTTCAACAGGTTCCTTTATCCCATTCCAGCGATGTGATTAGCTTAGATTTTTTTCATTTAGATAGGGATTAAGAGTTAAAATGCAGATTTATATATATATATATATATATATATATATATATATATATATATATATATATATATATATATAAATATATATATGTATGTATATATATAAGGTTATATATATAATGTTATTGGTATTACCTAAGGAGTATTGTGGAAATATACTGTATGGTCGTTTAAGCATTTGGATTTATGGTAGAATTTGAATGTGTGAAAAGAGCGATGGTTGCATGTGCTTAGTGCCTCATCACAAACATCTAATTATATTCGTGTGTATGTGCGTGCATGCATATGTAAGTGTATATGTTTGTGTGTGTGTATGCGTGTATACTTGGAATGACTATTTGTATATACTATTGTATTTTACTCACAAGGTATTGGAATCTTATATGTATACCATTCTGACTAAATAATGGATCTACAAATACAATATCCCTGCACATCTCACATTTATTTTCATTCCTCCATTTCACTCTCTATTTTGTATCTTACCTAAATTAACTATTGCATAACCATTTTCTCACACCGTCTCCGATGAATGGATATAATAAATATCCTGGAAAGAGCTGTAAGACCTATTTCTAAATGTTCTAAAATCTTCACAGCCTTGGTTTTTTATCTCATTCTGAAAAAAATGTTTTTGTATATATATATATATATATATATATATATACAGAGAGAGAGAGAGAGAGAGAGAGAGAGAGAGAGAGCGAGAGAGAGAGAGAGAGAGAAATATATGGGTGGGTGTGCGCGCGCTTTCATTCTCGATATCATTCCTATTGTGTGTAAGTCGGGACTCTTTGTATGTAAACATATATACATATTTTGTATTCGATGTATTTAATCTACTTTATTTATTGATCTGTCCAACTTGCTTATCCGTATGTTTAATTCTCTACCCTCTCATGTTCAAATCCCTTGAGCACTACTAAGTTTATTCTATACGGAGAATATCTGATTTCCATCTATCAGCTATACACATATATGTACATATATATATATATATATATATATATATATATATATATATATATATATACACACACACGCACGCACACACACACACACACACACACACACACACACACACACACACACACATATATATATATATATATATATATATATATATATATATATATATATATATATATATATATATATAGACAATTGATGTACATTATTCTGGGGCTCTCAATCATCGAGTTCATTCAAGCCTTGAAAGAAACATCTGCACAAACCTGATTTTTATTTTTTAAATTAGCACCCAATACATGTCATTGCATGCTACACAACAGCTATCTCTTGATATTAACTCTAGCAGTGCATGTCCTCACCCCTAACACATCAGTAACTTTGAAGGATATGAGAAATTGTTACTAGTCAAGTATGCATAATGAAACATTAATCCCGCTAATAGATTTCTCACAGCTGAGCTGCCTTTTTTTCTAGGTATAACGTAACCTACAATGGTTGGATAGTCCACATTACTCGGTAAGGAGCATACAGCCGGTTTCTTTGTTTCTCTGGTGTATATATTCCTCCCTGAATGGGACGCCCAAGAGCCACAAGATTACACATATTTTTCCAGCTTAGTGAACAAGAACAACGTAGAAGTAAGTGTTTTACTCATGAACACAACTCATCGCCCGGTCCAGGAATGGAAATCACTATCTTAAGATCATGAGTCGAACATGCTAACCACTCAGGCATGCGGCTCCGCTATTATGACTTAAAATATTTAAGCAAATTCCCCACCGCTAGTAACTGAGTGGTACTTTCTATCCCAGTCTTTAACAATTGCTCATAGCAGGGCAGAGCTCTTTAGATTTCACACATACTAATGTGAAATCATCTTTTAAATATCTTGCATGTATTAATGCTACCATCATTACGGAGTCCTTATTCTCACCACATTATAGTTAAGAAATTGGAGGCGCAATGGCCCAGTGGTTAGGGCAGTGGACTCGCGGTCATAGGATCGCGGTTTCGATTCCCAGACCGGGCGTTGTGAGTGTTTATTGAGCCAAAACACCTAAAGCTGCACGAGGCTCCGATAGGGGATGGTGGCGAACCCTGCTGTACACTTTCACCACAACTTTCTCTCACTCTTACTTCCTGTCGTAAGCGACGGAGTGCCAACAACAACAACAATAGTTAAGAATAATAATCTCATCAGTTACGAAGGAAATCCTTCACCTTCAACATCCATTTCTAACCATCGGCTTCGATCACTTTGATTAGTGGGCTAACAGCATCGTGGTTCGCCGCGTCACATTTAAAAGTCATACGCGCATCCCTTTCTACCAGACCTGAGTAAAAGACAATTTTAGATATCAATTTACACATAAAAATTGCCGAAATTGTCTATAATGACCCTTTATGTGCTTGTGTGTAAATACATATAAGTGTATGGATTTGCGCATGTTTGTATGTATTTACGATGGAGAGCTGAAATGTTCTTGGTTTTGAGTAAAAGAAAATGCTGGAGGAACAGTTAATTATGATTTTCTTCAACATATTCCCCTCTCAGATTCACACACTTATTGCAGTAGTCGTTCAGTTATTTCTAAGCCCTGTAAAAAAGACTTCCAACCAGACCGTTTACGATATACGTATGTATGCATATATGTTTGTGTATTTATGTCTGTATGCTTGTCTATCTGTCCGTATATGTATATACATATGTGTGTGTGTGTGTGTGTGTGTGCGTGTGTATACATATATATATATACGCACACACGCACATAAATAGTGTGAGAGAGAAAGACTGTCATAAAACCATGTATATTTGTGTCAACGTGCACGTGTATGCACACGTGCACATGTAATAATGCGTAACAGTTATGAACTTCTCCATGTATATTAGTGTGTGTGTGTACGTATGCGTCTCTGTATGTGTGCGTGCGCGCACGTGCATCTGTATATGTTTATATTTATTTCAAAACATGGATGATGTTAATTAGGTCTTTGATTTCATTTCCATGATATGTCCACATATTTGAAAACGAATGTGATTTGTAAAAAAAAATTAAAGAGATGAAAATTAATTTTGATCAATGCACGAAAAACACTTCTATGATGATACTTCAAAGGATTTATCTCAGTCTTCACACACTAGCTTACACATACTGCATCTGCTGTCATTTTGTTTTGCTTTTCTCTTCGTTTTGTGCTTGTTCTCGCTTTTCTTTCTCTTTTTCTGTTTCTTCATATTCTCTTGTTCTCTGTCTTTATCGTCGCCGCTACCTTCAAACTTAATTTTTGCTTTTCTCTCTTTCTCAATGATACTATGAGCTTATTCATATAACCTGCAAAAGTAGGCAGTAAAAATTGTATAGATTGAGCCACAATTTATAAGCAAAGGGTCATATATGATTACACAAGGACATTAAACATTTATATTTGTATAGCAAACAATTTTTACAACAGTAACCAAAAAATAAGCTGGTTCAACTTTCTTTCCAATGATTATACCATTTATATGAAAGCATACATATCACAATTCACATTTCTACACTATAACATGGCTATTTATCAGCTGATTGCTATCAGTAGTCATCTAAATTCAATTAATTTACGCTACTCTATCAATGACGTTTATTAAACACAAGGTATATTATCGTACATATACTATAACATGGAAAACTTATTGTTGCAAGTTACCGTGCTGAGACACCAGAATATTTCTTTCTTGATATTCAATCACACCTGAATCCATCTCGCATTTATATAGGTTTTTGGGAATATATCATGTGTCTAGCGTTTTAAAGGAGAATAGCGCGGTATTTGCTGGAGATGTTGCTGGCTTCAAGTACGGGGCGTGACGACAGCTTCTCATTTAGTTTTATATTGGTAGGAGTTTTGCACAATATTCTAAATAGTTTATAACATTCAGAGGGTGCTTTGTTTGCTGGCTTCACTATTGCATTCAGTTTCCAGTTCCTTCTTACCAATACATTAGTTTCGATGTATGTCTTATACAAACTCATTTATTTCATATTGCCATTTCCCTACTACATAAAGAAGAATCAAATATCCATATATGTTTACGAGTTCATGGTCCTCTAAGCAAAATTCCTGGTCTTCTGCTATTTGTGCATCATGGCACTATGTATGTCATATTTGTGGCATCTTTCCTACTAATAATTATATATATATATATATATATATATATATATATATATATATATATATATATATATATATATATATATATATATATATATATATATATATATATATATATATACACGCAAACATACAGAAACACATACTCATATGTACAAGCATCAAAACATCCATACATCTTCCATATTATATTTATTATATGTATGATACGGATGTAATCATATGCGTGAGTCATTTCAATATATATTTATTCATGAAAATGGAAAAGCATTATTTTCAATGGTATGTTTTTTGTTTGCGAATTAATTTCAGATTACTCTTGCCTTTTGCAGAACTACAAAATCACTACGGCGTGTCTAATTAAGAATATTTAATCTTTCAGAAGTAGAAAGCTTCAAAAGTGCTGTAATGGAAAAATATAAGTTATACTATAATTCCCAGAGAACTGCTACGGTTGCTCTTGAAAACACAAAAATAAAACATTTCCACTGAATTCGCATATTCAATATGAAAAATACGATGCTCTCTACATCATTTGTTTATGTATATATTCATTTTGATTTTGATTTATGCATTTCTTTTATAAAAAATATGATGTTATCAATATTAGTTGCAAACGAATATATACAGTATTAAACAAAATATCATTTTTTTTATTATACTAAAAGTGTGATTGTTATTGTACTACGAAATATTTTGATACTTAATGATAAATACTACTATTAGAAAATAACGCAGGAAATATAACGGTATATACACATTTGGAATGATTACTGACACAAGTGCGTTAGCAGCATATAATTGTCTCAGTTTCAACATATATTCCCAGATCAAATCACTTACGAAATACGCAAGCTAAAGTTTAATATCTCAGATATTAAGTTAAGTAATAGAAAGCGGTACGAAATCACTGCATTTGGTATATGTATTAATCTTACCAGTTTATACGACCCTAGAATTAATTATTCATAGTACACAGATATATGTAACGCACATTGCATCAAATAAATTTAATCATACGTATAAATTCTTGCAGATGTAGGCTAACAAGAAAATATAAAAAAAAGAATATATAACTGCGAAAGCATATGGATGAGTATGTATGAAACAACGATCAGGCATTCAGTTGACAGGACAAAAACAACCCAGGTAACACTTAACTGTTGTAAGCATGTTTAGCGTTTTCCAAAAGCGAATACTTTGCCTTTTTTCACCACTACACAACGTGAGCAGCGTCCCGATTTTAGGTCCTACAGTTACCTTACATTTATGTTAGAAGATAAGAAACGTGCATAAAACAGAACTTCACTAAGTTATTTATTTTGTCATACATATCTACTGTTTACATTGCCAATTTTCCAGTAACTAAATTCACACGTGTATATATATATATACGTATATATATACAGATATAGGGCAGGGAATCGTCAATTAGTAATAAAATTAATAATTAACAATTTAGCCAAGTAGTTCAGTATGAAAAAACCTTTATCGGTAAAACCATTTATAATCATAAAATACACGGATTAGCATGAGTTGCTTCTCCAATATACTGAGAATTTAGAAATAGCAGTCAAAGAACTACTGATTCTAAACTACAATTTTTTTCTCTAACGGATGGCGATATTTTTGTTTTTGTTGTGTGTGTGCCATAAAATATCGCCATCCGTTAGAGAAAAAATGTGTAGTTTAGAATCAGTAATTCTTTGACTGCTATTTCTAAATTCTCAGTATGTTGGAGAAGCAACTCATGCTAATCCCTGTATTTTATGATACATATATATATATATATATATATATATATATATATATATATATATATATATGTCAGTTGTGGAACAGGACTGTCGCTACATAAACCTGGTGACTGGGTGATGCATGAAAGTGCTAGCTTATTTCAATATAGCGAAATGGGCAAAATTGCAAATAATAAAACGTTGGAATTTCATTGATTAATGACTTACAGCATTACTGTCACCAGAGTTATGCCCTTCTGGAAAGTTTCAGGCCTCTGACTGCCCACAAGCCGGACACACATCCTTGGCACCAGCTGCAATTCTGCACCGCCTGCACCAGTGTTTGCAGCCCTCCTTTGAAATCCAGCTTTATCCAGCTCCCGGCGAAAAGTTTTTTGTGGAAACTGGGTTCTCGAGGTGGTCATTAAGCTCTGCAGTAATTTTTGGGGCTGTATTTTTGTGATCCTTTTTAACAATTCGCGTAAGAGTCCCACATTCCCTATCTGAAAGTTTTGATTTTCTTCTGGAGTTTTGTTTCTAAGAGGAGGTTTTTCCTTCTTTCTCAAAGTCTGTCATTACTTTCGAGTCAGTACTTCTTGATACACCAAATATTTCGGCTGTTTTCGTTACGCTAACGCCTACCCTACGAGCCGATAGGTCTGCTATTTTAATGAATTTTAATTAACTTTATCTCGTGATATTTGAAAAGTAACAGTAATTTTATCAAAATATATTAAGCAACACTAATAATGAATCAAAGGACATAAAAATAAACAAGCTTTTGACGGTTTTATAAATATTTCAGAATTATGATGCTATGAGTTTAGGTTTTTCCATTATTTCGACCAACTCCTGTATATATATATATATCCATATATATGTGTGTATATATGTATATATATATATATGTATGTATATATATATGTGTATATACATATATACATATATATATATACACACACACACACACACACACACACACATATATATATATATATATATATATATATATATATATATATATATATATATATATATACACTGTCGAGGGCTTATGTGTTCCATTATTAGACTATTTTCCTCTAGTCATTGGGCGGTGATCGCTATAAGCTTTAAGCTGATAAAATACTATTATTATTTTTACACAATTGTCAAAATCGGCACTGCTTAACGAAGCGATTTGCAGTATGAAAAAAAAAAAAACTCACACGATAGTATATTTTCAAAAACAACTACGAACTAATAATAGCTCCAGGTACGTTCGCTAGTGTAATCGATGGCACACTCGGTCACGTAAGCAGATGGGTGTGGATTCGAGACCCACGCGTACGGAAAACTTATTTTTTCTATCCAGTGCTTGTATGTTCCATTATTAGAATATTTTTCTTTAGTCAGTGGGCGTTGATCGATTTAAGCTTATAAAATATTATTATGTTCTTTAGTCGTTTATTTGTTTCAGTCATTTGACTGCGGCCATGCTGGAGCACCGCGTTTATTCGAGCAAATTGACCCCAGGACTTATTCTTTGGAATACCGTAAATAATATAATATAATATAATATATCACTAGGCTACGATGTTTCATTAAATTTTATTCACTTTCTTCACTACATATAAATATGTTATTAGTTTCCCTTATATGATGTACTCCCTTAGTTCCCTCCCTTCCTCCATTTTTGACTCAGCAATTAGCTCACGCTCTTTCAAATTTAACAGTACTACAACATATTTGTCTTTCTCCCCCTATTTCAATAACTCACTGAGTTTAACCTTTAGCATCACGTTTACAACCCCCTCCCTTTATATCTCTATGTAAACAAGCGTTCTTATTCATATAGCCCATGGAATAATATCATCGATCCCTTTATATCTCTATGTAAACAAACGTTCTAACAGTCACTGACCATGTAACATCTTTGCTCGTAAGTTACCTCATCATTTCGTTTTTGTCTTGCTATTATATGTTTATTATGAACTCCCTGAAGAGAAATATCTGAGGAATCCCAGCAGCTCTTACTTCTTATATAATAAATGGAGCAAAACGCATATAAATAAAAGTTCCTTTAATTCCTACACGTGTTTCAAAATATATGAGAGCTCCTTCACAAATAATTAAGAGCTGCTGGGATTCCTCAGATATTTCTCTTCAGGGAGTTCATAATAAACATATAATAGCAAGACAAAAACGAAATGATGAGGTAACTTACGAGCAAAGATGTTACATGGTCAGTGACTGTTAGAACGTTTGTTTACACATATATATATATATATATATATATATATATATAGAGAGAGAGAGAGAGAGAGAGAGAGAGAGAGAGATTAAAAACTTACTTGGAGGCAATGCGTGGCGTTCGATCATATAATAACATATATAATTATATGCATATATCCATACATATATGTACATACCGACATCTATATGTATACATACAAGCATATATGGGTACATAATATATATATATATATATATATATATATATATATATAGATAGATAGATAAATAGATAGATAGATAGATAGATAGATAGATAGATAGATAGATAGAGTGAGAGAGAGAAATAGAGAGAGAGAAATAGAGAGAGAGAAGGAGGGAGACAGACAGACAGACAGACAGACAGAGCACTCCGTCGTTTACGACGAGGATGGTCCCAGCTGATACGATCAATGGAACAGCCTGCTCGTGAAGTTAACATGGAAGTGGATGAGCACTACACAGACATGTGTACTCTTAACGTAGTTCTCAAGAAGATTCAATGTGACACAGAGTGTGAGGAGGCTGGCCGTTTGAAATACAGGTACTACTCATTTTTGCCAGCTGAGAGGACGTGAAATAAAGTATCTTGTTCAAGTACAGAACGCGTCGCAGGGAATTGAAGTCACGACCTTATGATCGTGACCCGATTCCTTTGACCACTAAGCCACGCGCCTTCACTATATATATATATATATATATATATATATATATATATATATATATATATATATAATTTACATTAATGGATATAAATGTACACATACTTACATTTATATATATGCGTGTGTGTATACATTTACATATATGTGTAAGTGTGTCTATATGTAACTATCTATCTATATTCATATATATATATATATATATATATATATATATATATATATATATATATATATATATATATATATATATATATATAGTCAGTGTGTGTGTTTTATGTGTGTACATAGGTGTGCAGGAATGTGTGTATGTGTCCGTACATATGTGTGAACGAATGTGTGTTTGTGTTTCTTTGTCTTGACATGGTACGATATTTGTAAACTATAGTCACCGTCATGTCAGTGGTGTTCCTCTATTCTAATCTAAAACGTAACTGGAGAAATACTGGAATTGACCATGATAGACCTCTGCCAAACTGTTCCTTCTTCCCGATGCAAGCGTGGTAAATTAGGTCATTAAACAATGTAGATCTTAGTAGTTTAAGCGCTTCAAGTCATCACGTCCCTATGACGATCCCTGATCTCATTCTAGATTATTATCACAGATGAGAGTCATCTCCAAACATACACCATCCGAGTGGCAGGGTTTGGAAAAGGGTTATCTAAACTCGCTGCACCAACTCATTAACTCTATTAGTAATAGCGAAGAACCTGATGATCACGAAAGCAGGTATGCTTTCAGGATTCCAAGACGAAATGTACCATGTAATAGCCACCAATAAGGGCCTCCATGGAAGTCCTGACTGTAACAATATGAACAGCTGCTAGTGGCAAGTGGATCTTTCAAGGACTCGAGAAGCTCATCTCATGGGTGAGGATGAGCTTCATCCCATCAAAATCGAGGACATTCCAACCATGACTGAACAACTAATCGAGAGTTTAATAAAACTCTTCGACAGCAGACTGAAGGACATGGTTTCCATCCGCAGAATCAATGGAAACCTGGAAAATGGTTTATTAATTTGGGGCATATCTAGATTTCTGGTTGCTTCAAAACTTGGATATACCGGCATGAGATACTGCCCATAATTTTGTGGTCCGTCATTATATGATGTCAACATATCAAACATGGAAATTTTGGAGAGGAGCGTTAACCGTCTTATGAAGCGGTGTGTTAGCATATGTAGGAGCCTAAGCAGCATCGTCGTCTATCAACGTCTTATGTGCTAAATTCAGTGGCCTCTCAGAAGAGTTCCTAGTGCCAAGAGTAAGAGAGGCCATGCGGTTCGGAGATCTCAGTGACACAGAAGTAACAGTAGCTGGCATTTTAGTTCACGCAGATAGCAAGTAGAATACTACCGGAATGTTACAGATGGCGAAGAACGATTGAGGCAGACGCCTTTCATATCGACTCGGGTAATTGGCCGATCAGTTTTGGGTTATTTTCAAACCACCAGAGTGCGAATTGAGGGCTAGCAGAATGATACGTATTAGCCATCAAGGAGACTAGAATATGTGGGACAAATTACAGCAGCGTAATATCAAGTTGTTGCATCTGTGGCGGGCTGATCTAGGGTTGTCAATGAACATTCACCCCCATGGGACTCAAGGTCAGGTACTTAGGGTAGTTGCATACGTGATATCAACAGCCATTCAGCCTAATAAATACCACTCCAGGAAGGAAGTCATCAATTTTTTCAGAGCCGGAGAGAAATCCAATTCATTGAAATTTCTACGACCATCACGCCTTGTTTACACAGTTTCACATTGGCATCCTACCCACAACACACTATCAAAGCAGTGCAGAGATCGGGGCTGGCAAGCGCAATGTGCAGCAATAGAAGCGACCTCTCGAAATTTTTTGGGGCGAATGTTCTTGAAAGCTCTGCCCGGGCTTGTAATAATTGCCACATCAAAGAAGAGGGTTATAGGTTCTATCAATGAAGGTGTTGAGAAGGACACTAGGTAGACTTAGACAAAAAAGAAGGCAGACATGTGGTCTGCTACTACTGAGATGTAAGGTAGTACTTGACCAACCCCAGCTGAGTCAGACGAGAGAGGGAATCTGCTGAAATATCCGCAACTCGCCGAAACCAAAAATATCACTGACGATTCCCTTAGAGCATCCGTAAAATCTATCTTTAAACTGAAGACTATACATATATACACATATGCAACTATCACCTAGATGTCGTTGGTCATGGATTATCACGTAACTAGAGCAGCACATCGTCTGCTCTGCCCTTCGTCAGTTTCGACTGGTAAGCAACAACTGTCAACGATATACTGGTAGCAGAGAGCAGTTGTGGATAGAAACGGCTGAACGGAATATGTGTTGGTACACATTCCTTTCAACCGTTTCTATCCACAACTGCACTATCCACAACTGCACTATCCACAACTGCACTATCCACAACTGCACTATCCACAACTGCACTATCCACAACTGCACTATCCACAACTGCACTATCCACAACTGCACTATCCACAACTGCACTATCCACAACTACACTATCCACAACTGCACTATCCACAACTGCACTGTGCATGCATACATGTCGATGTTTCTTGCATGTATGTAGTTTTCTTTGCAGGAAAACCATTTATGATTTCAGAAAATATAATCGACTGCATTGTAGTAATATATATTGAAGCCATAAAGCTGATCAGTACTTTTATTGAATGCCTGATATTGTGGTCCCAGAAGTTAATCAATCAACTTGTCTTGTGTCGCATAGGAAGCTGCGTTGCAATTTATATTTGAGTAATTTAGTTAGTAAATCAGTCCTCGCAGAAATAACAGCTTAAACTAAAACTGCGTACCGCATCCTTAAAATATTTCCACCGTGTCAGGAAAATTAAAACCTAAGTGGATATACACATGCATGCACATACTGATAAACTATTTATTCGCCCTTTTTAAAGCCTAGTGATGCTCATGGGCCCGGATTCCCGGTTTCTATGACTTCTGTGCTCCCCAGCTGGACGGGACGCCAGTCCATCGCAGTGTTACTCATTTTTACCAGCTGAGTGGACTCCAGCAACGTGAAATGAAGTGTTTTGCTCAAAAATACAACGCGTCGCTCGGTCCAGATATCGAAACCACAATCTAACGATCATGATGCTGACACCCTAACCACTAAGACACAAGCCTCCACTCTATCAATGCACCCTTTTAAAGCCTAGCCAGGCTCACGGGCCCGGTTTCCTGGTTTCAATGTGTTCCCTAATCACTAAGCCACGTGCCTCCACACACTCATAAACTATAACGAACGTTTAATGTGATGTAGGTGATTAAATATATTTCTCTACCTAATGAACCTTCATTTCCTTCTTTTTTAAACTTCTTCAGCAGCAAAAAATAACTTTGCACAGAATGACAAGGAAGCGCTTTAATAAAATGGCATTCTCACCTTCATATTAGAAATTGAAATTAAGATTTCCTCTACGTTGACTATCATTATAAACTTTGTCTTGTGACAAACTTAGTCATAGAACAGGTTACATTTAATGCTACAGTTAAGTTTCTTATTCATTTTTCTAATTATTTCCCATTGAGTGTGCTGTAACCAACTGTAGAAATATTAGCTACAATCAGGAGTTGGTATATGCTTTTCCGTACGTACACCTCTGCATAAACCATCAATATTTTTGCCTGATAATTAGCCTAATGTTTAACCGTCAACATCAGACACTTTTTCTGAAGATACGTCATTGAAATAGTTATTTAATGGAGATGCGCCACCGTGTAACATACTAAAATACTTTACAGAAAAGTGATATGAGAAAAAAGTCCTTACATACATGCATATGATGATAAAAATATATTCATTCATCACTAGTTCCCATCATTGATAGAAAAGGTGTTGTAAACTGTGACAGGAGCTTAATCATTCATATTTCTTACAACAGTAGAAGCAAGTACATATGTGCGAGTGTGCGTGCCTGTGTGTGTGTTTTTGCGTGTGTGTGTGTGTGTATTTGTGTGTATGTATGTATGTACGTCATTATGTATGTATGTACGTAATTATGTATGTATGTATGCATGTATGTATGTATATATGTATGAATGTATGTATGTATGTATGTGCATATATAGTAAAATGAAAGATTTAAAATTATGATTAGGTTGATACATTTATTAACAGTGAAAAATGAGAAAAATGTGATTTTCAGGAAAAATCTCAGTAACGCAGAACTGTAACATAAAAATGAAAGCAAATTTATAACATAAAATAAAATTACAGAGTAAATATAGAAAAATGAAACACATTTGCAATTGAAAACTTAAAAGGAAACATGAAAAAACTGATTAATAAAATGTGAAATGAAGGGAAAAAGTAGAATATAACTGGATGCTACGCAGTGCTTTTGGAGCTATCACTTATTTCTAAATCAGAAAAATGCTGATAAAACTGAAGTCAAAACATCTGCTTATCGAAATAATGTTAATTAACCCAAAAACTATTTTCTTTTAAACACGTTTCATTGAAAAGACAAAAATTTAATATAAATGCAAAATAGAATTAAATTCATAAATAAATAATAAAAATTCTCATGAAAAGAAATTGTTTTCTTTTTATTATTTTTTAATGTTATAATTTCCTTTTTGTCAACTTATTTTTCATGTGTTTTTGTGTGTGAAAACATAATTTTTCACATTTTTAAAAAAAGTAATTGCTTCCGATTTTTGGAATTGTAATTATGTATCTCTCATCACCACGGTTTCAAAAAATTTCTATGTTCAAATTTGTAAATTAATATATTCATTTATTTTCAAACCGCAGCATAATCTGCAATGAATATTTACAAGTATCCCATGTATATCAATGTAACTACAGTTTCAAAATAAAGCCTCCTATAGGATTTGTACTGTAAAAAGAAAATTCATGTTTTGCTTTAATATATTTAAGCACGTAGTCATATATGTGTGAATACACACACACACACACACACACACACACACACACACACACACACACACACACGCACACACACAAAAACATACATACATATATAAAAAATACCATGTTGTTGATGTTGAAATTCCAATGAAGAAGACTTGGATCTAGGTTAGAAACCGGTACTTTCTCAATTATCAAGAAATCTTGAAATAAAGTGAGTAATGATATACATACATACGTGCATATATATATATATATATAATTATATATATATATATATATATATATATATATATATATATATATATATATATATATATATATATATATATATATATATATATATATATATATACATATACATGCATATATATATCTACATACACGTATATATTCGTGTGTGTGCGTATGTGTACGTTTAACTCTCTATAGATATATGAGCGTACAAGGGCGCATGTTTATATATATATATATATATATATATATATATATATATATATATATATATATATATATATATATATATATATATATATATATATATATATATATGTGTGTGTGTGTGTGTGTGTATATGTACAAATATATGTATATATGTGTGCACATATACACATATATAATTTAATATATACATATGCGTGTGTGCGTGTATGTATATCTGTGCTTATATCTGTGGACGTATGATGTTGTTTAAGTATATATATGCACCTGTGTATGGCAATTCAGTTCTAATATTTTAATAGTTACATGTTTAAATATATATATTTACGTTTACTCATATTTGCAGCGATATCTTCTTAATGTCTTTATCATAATTTCTAAAAGCATGTTTCACTTAGTTACCTAAAGAATTCTCTTCAGCATTATAGTAAATGTATTAACACACTTCCGTCAGTTTCTAAAGAATTTGCTTCATATTTACATCAGTCAATTCCATGTTTCAAAGAAGAATTTGAATGTTGTTCACCTGCAGATATGTAAGTATACACTGATAAGGAAAATCCGATACGAACCCAATGATATCTACTTCTGCACATACACAGGTACGGAAAGGTAAAGAAACAAGTACAATTGTAATTATTAAGATCATTTAGTCATGATAATTTTTGAAGTTACTTGTAAATGGCGGAAATGTATCGATATGAAAATGTATTGCTTATCGAAACAAAAGAAAGAAACGACTTGAATTATTCATATTCGAATATTCAAGACAAGATTCATAAACCTGAAGATAGAGATTAATGTTGTCTTCATCAGAAAAAGTAACATCAATGTATGAAATTTCCTTTGGCGAAAACGAAGCCATATTAATTATGTTAAACCATCAGGTAACGATATATCTTTGAGTAATAATGAACAAAAGCAACATTACGATAGCATGAAATTAGAGATTGGATTCTATTTGATAACCCTAACATCTCAAATTCATCAAGAAAGAAGGCGTAGAAACAATTATCTGACTTGCATAATGAAGAACTTAGAAAGTGGAAATGGGGTATCGCAGCATTCGTCCTATTTTTCTGGACTGCCATGTTAGTTTGGCGATAACTAACATATATATATATATATATATATATATATATATATATATATATATAGTTTTAGGGAAACGAACCAAGGTTCATGACCTCATCGATGAAAGCCCACTGTCACATATGAGTTCATGAACCTTGGTTCTTTTCCCTAAAACTATATATTTATATTTTATACTGTAAAACTTAATTTAATTTTAATCTTTAATAAATTGAATTTAATTGAGTTTTTACCTGTAAATTTGGATTTTTATCCCTAATAATATTATATATATATATATATATATATATATATATATATTATTTTATTTAAAAGAGTTCCAGCTCTGTTTTTTATGTTTTATTTATATTCTTGTATTATTATTGTTGTTTTTGTTGTTGTTATGAATTCAGAATTGATTTCACAATTAAAGAATAAATTATATCCTAATTGAAGAATAGACTGAATTTAGAATAACAAATTTATATACAACATATTTTGCTTTTTTTCTTCCAATATGTAAGGAAACATTTCAGTCCCGAATAACGTATATATATATATATATATATATATATATATACCACGGGTTTCTTTCAGTTTCCGTCTACAAATCTACTCACAGTGCTTTGGTCGGCTCAAGACTACAGCGGAAGATACTTGTCCAAGGTGCCACGCAGTGAGACTGAACCCGGAATCATGTGATTGGTAAGCAAGCTACTTACCACACAGCCACTCTTGCGCCTACAACTAACTCCTGCGCCTTACATCCCCACATCATACCACCCCATATCATACCATTCCATATCACACCACCCCAAACCATTCCACATACACTTGCACTGACCACGTCCCAGCACCAACACCACACACCGCCATCTACAAACCCACACACCAACATCTGCACACCCACACACCGTCATCCACACACTCACATATTACAGACGCACACACTTACGCCCACGTCAAAGTCACTAGCCCCTATCCACACACAAACACTGCCACACTCTCGCGTACAAACACGCACGCGCGCCTTATTATCTATCCTTCTTCTTAGCCCTCCTGTCCAACTCTCTGAAGCAACCATTAACACTAAGGCAGATGAAAATCAAATAGATGAAGACAGTAACACAGAAATTGACCCGACAGAACTACATGATTTAGATATCCAAACATGATTGAATGGCTGAAAATTAAAGAAGCCAGTACGAATAAACGCGACACTCTCCCAAAAATTCGCAATTCTAACTAAATCCTGAAAGTAATTGCTAAAATGCGCCTTGCACTTACGGATATAATTTCTGCTAATGATGTTGTTATTACAGATCTCAACCACCTGTACTATGCATCCGCGAAAACCTCAACGATTCTATGTGGAGGAAAAGATTAGAAAACGACAACATCCCCACAAAAGCCTACTGGGCAAGAGCGTATACAACACCAAATTCAGCTACACAAATCTGACATTGAATATTTTTAAAAAACCTTAAATTTCACAAGAATATCAAATCAACAAAAGCCCGAAAATTAAAGAAAAAGTATATGAAAACCATACTTAATATCGATACTATGGAAACTATCAAGCAAAAGGTTTGTGCATTATTTACAATTGACGGATACTCGTCCTCAACCTTTCGGCTGATATATCCTCCAGCCTTCATCAGGTGTCCTGGGGAAATTTCGAACCTGGGTTCTCATTTCTAAAGTAATTTTCGATGTTATTATTATTATTATTATTATCATTATTATTATTCATGTCACTGCCTGGAATCGAACTGCCTGTGGGCAATTATACAGTGAAATTGTAGGGCTTATAAATCTAATATTCTGCTATCCTTCCTTAATACGGGAATATGGCGTAGTGGTTAAGATTCCGAGTTCGATTTAATAATAATAATAATAATAATAATAATAATAATAGGGATGCTGCAAGGGCGCATACGGCTGTAAAGATCAATTATTGATCAATAAAGCCATAACTGAAGACAGCCGCAGAAAGAAGAAAGGCCTCAGTATGGCCTGGGTGGACTACCAAAAGGCTTTCGACAGTGTTCCCCACACGTGGATTCTGGAAACACTAGCCATAAACAAGGTGGCACCAATTATCATAAAATACATAGAGCACTCAATGAACAAATGGCAGACAGTGCTACAGCTCCAAACAAAAGAGGGACTTGTGAAAACGAAAGCCATCCCCATTAGAAGAGGAATATTCCAGGGAGACACGCTCTCTCCACTCCTGTTCTGCCTGGCACTCACACCTCTAACAGAATTGCTAAATAGAACTGGATGCGGTTACAAATGCTATGGAAAAACAGTCAGCCACTTTCTATATATGGATGACCTAAAATTATATGCAAAAAACGACAAAGAGCTAGAAACACTACTACAGACAGTACACGGCTTTACCAAGGAAATAGAAATGAAATTCGGATTAGAAAAATGTGCCAAAGCAACCCTGAAAAGAGGAAAATTAGTTAAAAGTAGCAATATAACACTAGATAAAGCCAATGAAATAAGAGAACTAGACGAAAGCCAACCATATAAGTATTTAGGAGTCAATGAACTAGATAGGATACAACATACACAAATGAAAGAAAAAATAAAGAAAGAGTACTATAGACGAGTTAGATCAATACTAAAAACAGAGCTCAATGCTAAAAACAAGATAATGGGTATCAACACTTTAGCTGTCCCAGTTATAAGCTACAGCTACAACATCCTTAACTGGACACTAAACGAACTATGTAAAATAGACAGGAAAACAAGAAAAATAATGATAGGATATAGGATGCACCACCCAAAATCTGACATAGAAAGGCTATATATACAACGCACAGAAGGTGGCAGGGGTCTTATACAGCTAGAAAACTATTATAAAATAACCACCATAGGACTGCAAAAATACCTACTCCAGAAGCAAGGGAAACTAATACAAATAGCCACAAAACACGAGCAAAACAAAAAACTGTTTTCAGTATTTAAGGAAGCTGACAAATACAAACAAGAAATCAATCTACCTAACAAATACGAAGAAGAAGAAGAAGAAACAACAAAAGCTATAAAACAAATGAAATCCAAACTAAAACTAGAACAGCAACGGACCATGATAAAACGATGGCAAGAAAAGCCCCTACATGGTAAATACTGGGCTAAACTAAATGCGAAAGAAATAGACAGAGAAAAATCCCAGCAATGGCTGAGAAGCTCAGGACTCAAAGCAGAGACTGAAGGATTTTTAATTGCTGCACAAGACCAAAGCCTCCCCACCAGAAATTACCAAAAACACATAATGAAAAGAAATATAACAAGTAACTGTAGAATATGTGGAGATCGACAAGAAACAATAAATCATATTATCTCTGGCTGCCCAGTCCTGGCTAAGAAGGAATATATTCACAGACACGACAGAACTGGGACCTATATACACTGGAAGCTATGCCAACATTATGGAATAGCAACAGAAAAAAGATGGTATAAACACACGCCAGAAAAGGTCACAGAAAACGAGAAAGCAACCATACTCTGGGATATGCCAATACACACAGATAGAGAAATTAAGGAAAATAGACCAGATATAGTTGTCAAAGATCATGAAGGAAAAAAATGCCTTCTAATTGATGTTTCAATACCAGCAGATGACAACGTTTCTCTAAAAGAAATGGAAAAACTTTCAAAATACAAAGACCTGGAAATAGAGATAACTCGAATGTGGAATCTAAAAACAGAAACAATTCCTATCATAGTAGGTGCCTTAGGTATAATAAAAAAATATTCAGACAAATACATAACAAAAACACCAGGACTTACAAATATATATAACATACAGAAAATTGCACTACTGGGTACTGCACACATTCTACGCAAAACACTTTCAATACAGTAAACATAAGAGCACCACAGCAAACCACAGCACATACCCAAGGCGCACAGAGCTGCGCTCGGTAGTGAAGTGAAAGTACGTTATAAAAATAAAACTACTGAATGATAATAATAATAATAATAATAATAATAATAATAATAATGATAATAATAATAATAATAATATTAATAACAACAACAACATGGAAAAACACCTTAGGAATGAGAATCCAGGTACGAAATTTCCCCAAGACACCAGATGAAAGATGGAGGGTATATCAGCCGAAACGTTGTGTTATCTCTTAAATATAGAACTGTAAAAGGTATGTGTTAAAGCTGTCGGCAGAGCAAGGTATCGAAAGCGCGTTAGATTCTTGAAGGGCAACATGTTCAAAATAACCCAAAACATTTCTAATGAAAATCCCAGTTACATTAAAGTCTGTCGTTTCAAAAGAAGTGCAGGATATTTGGAATAAAATTTGGGCAGACGAAAAAACACACCTTGAAAAGGCCCCTTGGGTTGATAGAATATCTACAGGCTTAGACTCCTTAGAAGAGCAAAAGCGAAAGTGTAACAATGTAGAGGATATAAGATCTGCTCTCAGGAGGTCAAGCAAATGGAATTCTCCAGGAAAGGATACAATTCCTAACGTCTGGCTGAATGACTTTCCAGCAAGCCATGAATTTCTAACAGAAATTTACAACAATGTTTTGCAACAACCTAGTATGATTCCCTCTTGGCTAGTTAATGGTGTAACATTCCTAATTCCTTCCTTCCAAAAAATGAAGAAACAAATGAAAAACTTTATAGACCCATAACCTGCTTAACAACAATGTATAAAACACTAACATCTGTCTTGACTGAATATACGTATATTTTTTTCTATAGAAAGTGGCATATTCTATAATGAACAAAAAAGATGTAAGCGTGGTTGTAAAGGTCAGCTACACATCAATAAGAGGATCTTGGAAGATTGTCACAGACGACACAAACATTTGTTAATAGCCTGGATAGATTATAAAAAAGCTTTTGATTGTCTACCACATTAAGAAATGTCTGGAAACGTATAAAATAGCACCTATTCTGCCAAACGTCTCTGTAAGTATGAGATCATGGAGAACCACACTGATTTTGAACATTGACATTGAATCTCTAAATGCCGGAGATGTAAGAATTCCAAGCGGCATTTTCCAGGGTGACTCTCTAATTACCACTCTTCTTTTGTCTAGCTTTAATACCTCTCTCGAAGTTGCACGATGATGTACAATACGTCTATAACATGTTTGGTAAAAAATATAAATCATCTCAACTCCATAGACGATTTAAAGCTCTTTGGAAAAATGACCATCAACTACAGGCTTTCTAGCGATTGTTAAGCAATTCAGTGTTGACATCAGGATGCAATTTGGCCTCGATAAATGTGCAAATGCTACCTTTATCAAAGGAAAAATAATATAAACATCCAATGTTAATCTTGACCAGCAGAATGTCATAAAGGAGTTAGAACCATCGGAGAGCTACAAATACCTAGGGGCATTCGAAGGAGATGGAATCAAACATTCAGTGATGAGGGAAAGGATCAGAAGAGAATGTTATCGCAGGTAAGTGCAATACTCAAGACAGAGCCGCCCCTCTAAATAAAAGTAGAGGAACATCGCAAATCTGTGACACGAGGAGATATTGATAAATCGGGTATAGCTGATCATGTATGTGTAAATAGAGACCACCTTCCCCTGTGGGATGAAGTTAAAATAATAGACAGAGATCACCACTGGAAAATACGAAAACTAAAAGAAGCAGCACATATGCTAGGACACAACAACCTCCTAAGCAGACCGAGTGCAGATATGAAGAGCATATAGGAACCGGTATTAAGAAAGGATAGGAAAATGTTAGATTTATAAGCCCTGAAATTCACTCCGTAAATTCCCCCCACCCCCATCCCACCTCTCAGGCATATGGATACTAACCTCAAGATTCCGAGTTCGATTCCAAGCAGTGACCTGAATGATAATAACCTAAGGAATGAAAACCCAGGTTCGAAATTTTCCCAAGTCACTTGATGAAGGCTGGAGGCTATATCTGCTGAAACGTTGAAACAAGATGAGGACAAATATCCATCAAAGTGAATAATGTAAATAGTGTAATAAATAAAGATTATAAAATTCAGAAAAAATATATATATATAAAGATTAGGAGAGCAGTTTCTCCGGAGTGCAGTTTGTCTGAAAAGCAGTTTATCTGGAAAGCAGTTTATCTGGGAAGCAGTTTATCAGGAGAGCAGTTTCAACGAGCGAAAACGTACCGTAACAACTATAATTTACTAGCGATATATGTTTGATACGTTAGGTAGAAGTTATTTCAGCAAGTTCGGTTATTCTTTTCTAGAAATAATAGGCAAATGCGAATTGTTTAATCCTTCTTACAAATATAAAGTTTAAAGAGAGAGAGAGAGAACAGTTGGAAACGTTGAGATAGTGGAGTAGTTAGAAGACAAGGTAGGAGGAAGAATAACAACTCCATGTTGGAAAAACAGAGAAAGAAAGCAAAATTAAAAGGCTATTAAGGACAGGAAAATCCTCGCTTGAAAGATGAGTATTAAAACCAGTCACCTTCGTTGTATTGCTAAATAAAGTAAAAGTAGTATGATGAATTGAATTTAAATGTGGTTTTAAATCAACTCCTGTAGTATAGGAATGAAGAGTAAGATGTGTCATATTTGCATCATCGCGATTACAGGTGTTCATGGCGCTAATACCAAATACCATTTTACTTCATTTCTAAACAGCATTCAATACCAGAATAGATCCCATAGCTTGATTCTTGCAAACATCCTGCACCACAGCGAAGTGTCCCTAACGCATGACGCGTTTCTCGGTTTCTTTGAGAGCTAATACTTGTAAATTACATTATATGTAATCTTATCGTTTCACTTAAGAAAAACTATTGATGAAGTTCTCAGTTTTTTCGAAATTTATACCATAATTTATGAGTATATTATTCTGAAGCAAATAATAACTGAAATACTCTGTGGAAGCGCGGATATTGCATTTATAAATGCTTTTGTATGTCATTGATAAAAGAATATAAAGTCATGTATATCTGTATGAGTTTGGTTTTGTGTATGTATATTTGTATGTGTTTGTTTTGTGTCTGTGTTTGTTTTCCCAAAATGTCAAGATTAATGAAAATACGGCATCATTATTGACAGTAATGTTTCTTGACTATTCGCTTCCGAAGGACTATATAAAACATTACCATCCTTGAAAATAAGTGATGATTGGCCATAGGCAGAACGGCTGGCTATAGAAATCTTAGCGAGATCCATTTAGCTACTCCAGTATATATAACTATACATAAATAATCACGCACATATACACACATTATTTAACAACACTTTGACTCACTTCCATGCAAGTTAAAGTACCCAGTAATTCTCGGGAAAGTAATTCTCGCTAATCCAATAACAACAATACAAAGTATGTAGCGCTTAAAACAGTTTTTGTGCATTTAGAGAGAGTACCGAAATGTCTTACGCAAGATCTTGTTTTTAGGAATTCCTAATAAATTATGAATACTCAGATTGTGAAGTCAGTTATGTAATAACATAAAATTAGTTACTGTTAGTCATAATTCAAATAAAGTGGCCCCGAAAAGGCTTTAATGCGTTCCCAGAGTATATAGAACATAGGAGGAAATACTAATAAGGTATGTATACTAAAATCGTAAGGCATGTTACGTAATAACAGGTTAATCAGTTATGATATGATAACAATTCAAAGTAAATAACTCTGAATAGGGCTTTTGTGCGTTCCCAGAGAATATTACCCGCAGCGGCGCTAGAGTTGGTGCATTCGTGAATAAGTCAATAACCGAAATAATTGGATCAGTTGTTTAAGAAAATACTATTTACTTGTTTAAAGATTGTATTGGATAAATTGCGAAAATAATACTAAAAAATAATCATACTCAATTTCATTTATAGCAAATGATTTAGGAAAATATATGGATTATTTCCCCTGACTGTTAAAATCTGAGCGAATGGGATATTTCCCTTGCCTATTAAAATTAAATATATTAGATATATATAAGCATCCGTTACAGGGGCCCTATTATCGCTTTTTTCAACAATCTGAGTATACCATGAAGTTTTCAGACATGCGTTCTACACACGTGTCAAGTTTCTTGAAAATCGATAAAATGATGTAAGAGGAGTTAGCTAACAACACAAACATCCACAGACAGAATTTTCCGCATATGTAGTAGATACACACGCATACATATATATGTATGTATATGTATGTATATGTGGGAGAATATACGAAAAAAGAACAACAGACGAGGACAGCTGGTGTAAATAACAAAAGGATGTATTAGTATGACGCTCGGAAATACGGAAAGTCTTTGACGTTTCGAGCTACGCTCTTCAACAGAAAGAATACGGAGACAAGGAGAAAAACACGGAGAAAAAAAAATTGAATAGTGTTCAGTCAACGGTCAATCATAATAATGTATGTATATATACATACATATGAATGTATGTGTTTCAAAATATATATGTACATACACACACACACACACACACAGACACACACGCACACACACACACACACACACACACACACATATATATATATATATATATATATATATATATATATATATATATATATATGTGTGTGTGTGTGTGTGTATGTATGTATAAGTAAAGAATGGGTGAGAGCAAGAGATTAGGAATATTATGAGTGAAAGATGTCTGTTAAGGCAAACGTCTAATTATAAATCTGTGTATGTGGGCGTTTTTATGGTTACGCATCTGCATGCGCATATAAGTGACACTGTGCATGTTTGGCTTTTATTTTATCATCTGTTGTGTGCTCCCGTGTGTATAAACGTGTTCATTCACGTGTAAAAATTTTGTTTTTAAACAGAAAACAATTTGAATAAAAGAAAGAATTACACTTAAACATGTTCTAAAGATATATCAAATATCGATAGTAACTTTCCCTATGAAGACAGATAGCATGGGAAAACCATTTCAGTTGAGATTAGATTCATTAAACCAGCCATCACTTTAAACCTTATAAAATCCTAATGCTATTGACTGCAAGTCAAACATGCGCTCTTTGGTAAGATGTAATCCAATATTTCTTAATACTCACAAAGCCATCCACATTTATGATCTCTTCTGCTGCTTATCTCTGTTTTCAAATCTTTTTCATGATAATTAAATTGAATTTCATACATCGTCAATATCTTAATCTACTGATTACATGTCTTTGGAGAATATTCTGCATTTGGTATTTAAATTTCCTCAGAGAAACAATAATTCTTTCTCCAAGAGATAGTAATAAAATTATAGAATCAAATAGGACAGAAACCAGAGCATCCATGTTTTTTCAAATCTCGTAAATCAGGTGATAAATTTTAAACTATTATGGATTATAAAATAACGATTGTTTTTGTTCACAGTAAAGACATTTGTGAAACTGGAAGAAATGCAAATTTACCAAACTATATATATATATTTCTATTTTGATACATTTCATGATTTACAAAACAAAATCTAGGTAAACGCAATTTTAGGAAAGTATATAGAGAGAAAACACTAAAAGAAACAAGATGTTTAATAAAACCATGTAGTATTTCAGTAATTTGACCTTAACTGAAAACTAATTTACTGTAGCACTAAATTAAAAATGATTGATAAGTATGATAATACTTTTCCTATACTCATAGGCAACTAGGCAACCTGCACATGCCGCAAATATGAGTAACGATTTCATTTATTGTATATACTTATGATAAATTATACTTAAAAACAAACATAAATTGAAATGCTGCCTCGACTCACTTAAGTAGAGTCTGAGTTGGATTTATACAAAGAAATAATTGAAAGACACAGTCAGCCATACAGTTGTAGGTATAGGGACGAATTTTAAAACTACTAATTTTAAAGATTGTTTTAAAAATCTCATAGCTATCATTAGTAAAAGGATATTCGATCTCTCTTCTAAAGAAATTAATGATAAATCAATTCCCTACTATAAAAATGTCCAAGCTAACAGTAGCTGAAAAGTGACTTTAAAGTCAAAATATATTACAACTAACAGAGTAAAAATATAAATCAAATGCATAAATCTATATTTAGGTACAGGAATCTAATTTGGTTCGTTCCTCCTTCTCCCTAGTGTTAAAAGTACGCAAGAAATTTCTGTGTTAGTTTTTTTTTTTTGTTTGTTTTGTTACGCATTTCCAAGAAAATCACAAGTACGGGATGAAATTTAACAGACGCTGAATTAAGTTGTCATTGTGTTACTGTCCCAATATTAAGAAAATCAACACCCGTAAACATTACTAAGAGCCGTAAGGTCTTGAGTTCAATTATATATATATACATATATATATATATATATATATATATATATATATATATATATATATATATATATATATATATATATATATATATATAGATAGATACATAGATAGATAGATAAATAGATACATATATGTGTGTGCGTGTGTGTGTGTGTATATATGTATATCTATATATAAATATATGTATGTATATATATGTATATATATGTATATATGTATGTATATATATATATATATATATATATATATATATATATATATATATATATATATATATATATATGTATGTATATCAACCTTATTTTACTAATTGTAGTAGTTACAATTTGTAATTATAATGTGTGTATTAATTAGTACAATAATATTTTTAGAGAATATTATATATATTAATGATTAATGATAGAATCATTTTTATAAAATAGATAATATATATATTTTAATTAATTTATTTAATGTAAATATAATAATTTATAGTATTTAACTTCGTTCATGTATATTATCTAATTTGCGTATTTTAGTTTTAATTTATTAGACTTTAAAATTATATAGATTTTAAAAGTTCTAGTAAATGTTTATAATACAGTTAATTTTTTATTATGATTAAAGCTACAATGCAATTTGATTTTATAAATAAAACTTAAATACTTGTTTATATATATATGTTTATTCTATTACTTTTCTTCACGACATATTTTCACGTGACTTAATTCTAATAAACGCTAAGTTAAAAGTATAACGTTTAAACTTTTAGTTTAAACTAAAGCTTCGATAAGATAAGTATTGCATTTATTTTCAGTAATATTGTTAATTTTTTTTCTTTTATTTATTGGTAAAATAAGTATTTTTATATAAATTCATTTGATATTTATTGTTAGTCGATATACATAAAATTCATTATTGTATTTTGACCTCAAGATTAGCTATATTTTTTAATAGAATTGATTTTCGATCGATTTATTTTGAATCGATTTGATTTTTATTTTAGTTTCTATTTGAAATATCGTTACAAAACACGTATAGTTATTTTATTATTTTGATATTTATTACTTCGTACATTTTTGATTTTTATTATAGGTCTTTTTAGTGTATTTACACGGATTTTCATGGATGAATTCAATAATTGTGTTTCTTTTCTCTAAATTATCTATTTATATATTATATATTGTGAAATTTAATTTAATTTTAAGTTTGATAAATTAAATTGAATTCTTCCATGTAAATTTGGATTTTTATCCCTAATATTGTTATCATAATTATACAATTATATATATATATCACGGTGGTGCACCAGCATGACCGCAGCCACTTGGCTGAAACACATAAATAAATAAATATATATATATATATACGTATACATATACAGGGTGCAGTGAATAAACTGTCGTCTAAATTACGCAAAAATGTAAATGACAATACGATATCATTTCCACAGGTGTATTCACCAAAA
>NC_142942.1:1992500-1997500 GCF_046866305.1 Octopus bimaculoides | reverse complement strand
CCAGGCTGTAGTACAGACATTTGCCCAACGTGTCTCACAGTGGGACTGAACCCGAAACCATATGGTTGGGAAGCAAGCTTAAGGTGTCTTCTTCGGTGCCCCGTTTATAGGTTCCTTGATAATTCAAGATGTTTAGTAAGTAACATCAGAAGACGTTCCTTACTAAGCATTGTTCAGATTTAGCAATATTGAATTTACTAAAGGTACAAAATTATGATTTTCCTTATTTACCATGTCACCACTCTTAACTTCATTACCAATATCTCCGCCTATGCTCATATCATTAGCGATGTCACTGAAAATAATGTCCCCAGTGTGTAAACATTTCAAATTAGTGTTTGTATGTACTTCGTATTATCATTATAGTGAATTCTTACTTATAGCAGGCTGCCTTATCACTGAAAATGTTCTCGTTAGCAGAAAGGTTAGATATTTTAATAGATATGTTTTTGAAACAAAATCGTTAATAATAGATTTGTGCTGATTAGAGAGATACATACATGTCTGAAATTATTCAATTACTGAAGTTTGAAAAGTCTGCAAATATTAATATTATCTGCAGGTGAACCTGACTGTTGGTATTATATGTTTCCAGCAATCGGTGTTCTCGGCATAACAGTGGGCATGAAAAGGATTAAGTTAATACGGTGTTGCTTGCTTCTAATTTATTTTAATATTATGCAAATATGCTTCACATTTTATTTTGCATGTAGAAAACAAATTTCACATTTCTTCGTTTTGTGGCACTTTATTAAGTATACAGTTGGACCCAGACTCCTATTACATCAAGGGTGATAATATGTCAGTAACTCTACCTTTATTAGGTTTTCATTATGGTCACCTTAAAGTACACAAACAAATTCATCGGCATAGAGTTCTCTAGTTCTTGTAATAAAAGGAAACTACAAATTAAGAATAAAGTATTGCATATTCAGATTAAATACAAAATTGAAATATGCATTCATAATATTTATGTGTGTTTCTAGGTATGCGCTTAGAAATACAAATGCATTGAAGTATTGAGGATTAGATATGATTTTGTAAAAGTAGATAAAATGATAGAGTTTAAGCAATATATGTGTGATAGAAAATACGTTTTTAACATTATATTTCCGAAAAAAAAATATTAAGATAGCAGAACAGAATCGATAATATTAATGCAAGATGAGCTATCTTTTTCATTTTCTTCTCTTCGCTGAAGATTTCATAAACTATATATCATAAATGTCATTGTATTTAAAAATTAATTACTGAACATCTAATATAGTAGACTTGATATTTTTAAAAGTTATCCTATAATTTGACATGTTATGGCAATTACAAAATATATTAATTTCCTAAATCTAAGGTAAATGTGAAAATCAGCAACATTAAAAACGAAAAAATCGTTTCTACTTTAGCGTTGCATTTTTACTGTTTTATTTGAATCTGTAACATAAAATTATTAATGCTCTGTTCATTTTTAGCTTGTATTCTATATTATCTATTATAGAATCCATTTCAGTTATTTTAATTATGATAAGTGCATCAATACATAAACGCCAGCGTTAATGTCGTTTGTAGGGCAATAAGGGATTTGATGTCCATGATGTTATTAAGGAGTTAGGAAGTATCAAGTTTCCCAACTGGCTTGTTGGTTCGGTTCTTACTCCATGATTTCAGTAGAAAATATATTCCCTTTCCCAAAATTGTCTTCAATTTAATCTGTTGCACTTTCTTTATTTATGGCCCAAGGGAATGAAAGTTATGCATTATCTAGCATCGTAGATCAAACTGGATTTTATTATAGACATAATATTCACTAATTTTGTTCAACCAAGAACTAATAAATTATAGAATAGTAAATGATGCAAACTATGTACGTAAAAACACGTCATGTCACCTAATACATACCGATGATAAGAGTAACGGCAAAGAAGGTATTTCTCATTTATATTAATCTTTTAGAATGGTCTGATATGTGAAAAACAAATAGTTTTGTATTATTGGGAAAACCGAAACTATTTAAATGAAAAATAAGCAGCAAAATAACAAAATATTCTTAAAAATATCAATTTTTATGGAGTATGCATAAACATAATTTCGTAATGTAAATAAAGTAAAAGTGACCAATGCAATGGCATTGTTTATTGTACTACTACATGGAGCTAAGTACATCACATTCAGATTTCTTGCATGCGAAATTTCTTGTGTATTATGAAGTAACGGTGATTTTCATCGGAAGAAAATTAATGAATATATATCACGCACGCACGCACGCACACACAGACATATAGATACAGAAACACACGCATAGTCAATAAATCCATTTAACTGTATTACTTGCTCGTTACCAAAATTTTTCATCACAAACTGTTTTATGTAACCACATTATCGTAAACATTAATGCTATTAAAAATCCACATAAGTATTTTTCAGAAGTGGGTTGATGACTTAGATCATATGGATGTTATATAATCTAGTCACGATTGAATTCATCTCATATCAAGGGACGAAACGAAACAGATTGTAAAGAATAATATATACAGGGGTTGGACAAAATAATGGAAACCCCTTAAAATTTGAATCAAATTTATTTTAATATGGTGTAAAACTGCCTTTGGTAGTTCTTACAGCTTGAATTCTACGAGGTATGGAATCGTACAAAGTTTTAATGGTTTCCAAAGGAATTTTTGTCCATTCTTCAGCTAAAACAGTCTCCAGTTCTTGAAGTGATGATGGTGGAGGATATCGACACCTTAACTGCTTTTCTAAAATGCACCATAATGTTCAATAATATTGAGATCTGGGGACTGTGGTGGCCAGATAAGATGCCCACTTTCATTAGAATGCTCCTCATGCCATTCAGTAACAAATTTAATTGTGTGAATTGGTGCATTATCATCCTGAAAGTTTGTGTCTCCCTCTGTAAATAGTTCTGCAACCATAGGATGAATTTGATCAGATAAATGCTTAAATAGTCTTGGCTATTAATTCTGCCATAAGGAAAACCATTGGGCCGACGGATTTCCAAGATATAGCCCCCTACACCACCCCCAGATCAGCACATATCCTCCTCCATTTCTAAAAGTTGGAAGAAGGCAGTCTGGGTCAAATGCATCTTTTGGATGTCTCCACACGTATACTCGGCCGAAATAAGTGGTCGGAAATAAGTTAAAGGATGACTCGTCCGAGATAATAGTTTTCTTCCACTGCTCTAGGGACAAATTCTGTGGGCTTTTACTCCACTCTAAACGCCTTGCAACGTTTGTTTTTTTGAAAATAGTGGTTTTCTGATTGAAGCCCTCCAGTGAAATCCAGCTCTGTGCAGCTCCCGGCGAACAGTTCTTGCGGAAACTAGGTTCTCGAGGTGGTCGTTAAGCTCTGCAGTAATTTTGGGAGCTGAACTTTTGTGATCCTTTCTAACAATTCGCGTAAGAGTTTGACAGTTCGACAGTTTTGGTTTTGTTTTGGAGTTTTGTTTCGACGAGGAGGATTTTCCCTCTTTCTCAAAGGCTGTCATAACTTTCGAGATAGTACTTCCTGATACACCAAACATTTCTGCTATTTTCGTTACGCTAGCGCCTGCCATATGAGCCCCAATTTGAGCTCTTTGAAAGTCCGATAGATCTGTCATTTTAATGAATTTTAATTAACTTTTTCCTCTGATATTTGAAAAGAAACAGCAATTTTATCGAAACATATTAAGCAACACTAATATATATATACGCGCACACAAAATCTGTGTATATAAAATTATCTTCTTAATGATCGACAATATTTTTTTAGCTCTATTTACAAGATATTTCATCACATAACTATAATCAATAGTGCTCACTTTTGTGACATAAATATGTCTCATTACAATTCTGCATATATTATTGATATATATCCTGTTCATTCGTGCTCTCCGTACCCTACAGAAAACGTATACACCTTTATTTCTATTTGTCTAATGCCCGAACCTATACTTTCAATGAAACCTGTGTAGCGTGGAAGACACATATTAAAAAAGACACAAAATACACAAAAGATAACTTCCCATTTACCACCAAATCATACGTGTTTAAATGACCTTTGTGTATTTTTGAATGGCCGGTGTGTGTCCTGCACGCTGCAATCGTTTCCGTTTCAACATATGGTCGTACATCAAATCACTTGCCTGTTAAATACACCTTCGAAATATATTTTGACTGTGGGCAGCAAAGAGGAGAAGGAATAGTTTCTACTTTAGTTTATTTCCATTTCATTTTTTGTATTATTTATAAGTAATTCTTTCATCATAATCCTAAACATGCTGCCTATTCTCTTCCTTTTCTCTACCTCTTAGTTTTACTGAGATGAATCAGCTCACCCACTCTCTGCTAGAATAAAGGCTTACATCTTCATATACCATAAACTTTACAACTAATCAACTTTAGAATAACAGCATTCACCGGTAACCACAAAGACAAATTTCCTGGATTTTCAAAACTCTACCTACTGAACAAGTTTCAAAAGTGTTTCAGATGCTTAAGTTTCAACGCATATGTTATCTGCATTGTCATTAAACATATAATATTCACAATGGCTAACTTACCATGAATATATAAGTAGATGAAGTGTTGCAACAAATATCATTATTTTTATCGGGTTTTATGATTAGCTCTTTATTTTAAATGTTTTATAGAACCTTTCGACAGAGAATTTCACGTGAACGAGCTTATAACATGTTATTCTGAACAACACTTAATGTGAATAATCGGACAGAAATACTCAAATGTACAGTTCCTATTTACACTTTATCATTCAAGTTATCATTGACCAATTTCCAAAGACTACCTTGTATATTAAAGCATGCAACCAGCGACAGACATCGCGGTCGGTGGCTGGTCCTACACGGCGTTCAATAGCGGGTTACTCGTGAATGAGAGCGTCGACGACTTGAGAGAAATTCAAATGTCCGTTCTTTTCTGGAGGACTTTCGGACTAGTGACAATAGATAATATAGTCAATATAGATAATATCCAAACATTATTAGC
>NC_142942.1:1907500-1987500 GCF_046866305.1 Octopus bimaculoides | reverse complement strand
CAGAGCTTCCGCTTCAGTTCCACGATTCCGTCCAGTATCATAGGGATATGAAAAATATAATGAGGATATAGGAACCAGATTTTAATATAAGTTTATTTATTTATTCGATTAAAAGCCTTCAAATTTGTAACACAAACATGTCCACAGTTTAGTAACTGAAACATGCAAAATAGCATCATTTTTACAAATAAAGATAAAAATTGAAGCAGTAATTTGAGATCCACTGTGGCAATTATGGAGGATGGGGGCAAAAGTGAGTGCTGTATTCGTAATTGTGTAACAATCGCGTGATTGGGTGAAGCGTAATTGGTTAACACCATGGATGTCAGGCCTATACATAGTAATATTGGTAATATATATTGGACGTTTACTGAATATTTTCTCACAGTATACCCATTACCTACTGAACATAATAATCTTTATGCACACACTCACACACCCACACACAATCACACACGCACACACTCACACACACGCACGCAAACACACACACACACACACACACATACACACACACACATATATATATATATATATATATATATATATATATAAATATATATATATATATATATATATATATATATATATATATATATATATATATATATATATATATATATATATATGTATGTATGTATGTATGTATATGTTTAGGTATCTGTGTTTGTCCCCCAACATCGCTTGACACCGATACTGGTGTCTTTACGCCCCGTAACTTAGCTGTTCGGCTACAGAGACCGATAGAATAAGTCCTAGGCATACAAAGAATACGTCCTGAGGAGGATTTCCTCGACTAAAGGCGGTGCCCCAGCATGGCCGCAGTCAAATGACTGAAACAATTAAAAGAAGAAAAGAACATTCCATACGCACGCATAGGTATATGTATCCCTACATCCATATATATACACTGCAACACACGCATATCCTCACACATATACATATATCTACACGTACACACATATCCGTGCATATATGTATATAGGCATATATACATATACATGTACATGCACGAACAACTTAATACGTATACACACTCACACATACATGTATGTATATATTTGCGTTTAGACATTTTACCCTCCACCCCTAAGAAGTTAATATAGACCCATGTTGGTCAAGTAATTCCGATAGGTTAATTCTCCAAAACAGTATTTCCCTTCATGAGGTTTACACAACTTCTGATCGAATTTTTATATATATATGTATATATATATATATATATATATATATATATATATATATATATATATATATATCAACAATACATTCGAACACTAAGATTTGAAATAAGATGTCACTATGTTTAACATCATTTGTGGATAAAATTTAAAATTGATGGTATCAACAGTAGTAACATAGGTGGTTCGCAGGCCAAAAAAAAAAAGCATTATTTAGTTATTAATTACAAATTAGCACGAAGCGTAAGGATGCAGAGAAGCATCAACCTGCTAGAAATAAGAGCTAAAGTCTTAATTAAACCCCGGTAAATCATCATGATAACAGAGAAGCGAGGAAACGAAAAGAATTAATACATTCAAAAGCACAACTACGAAAGATTTAAACTGCATAACCTTTCATAATTGTGCTTTTCAATGTATTAATTATTTCCATTTCTTGGCGCTTTATGGTGGTTTAATTAAGATCTTAGCTCTTATTTCTAGCATATCGGCACATGCACACACACTCACACACACCTTAGCTCTTATTTCTTCGGGCTAATTTATATATATATATATATATATATATATATATATATATATTCATTTAAAATGCAGAGATGCCTATAATAGGACATCTACTCGCTAGGAATAGCAGCAAAGTAGATGTCCTCTTATAGGCATCTCTGCATTTTAAATGAATAATACATAGTCTATTGACTGTTTTTTTTACTCTCGCTAGACCACTGGTGGTAAATAACATTTCTAAAATTTTTTTGCTACCCTATAATTTATATATATATATATATATATATATATATATATATATATATATATATATATATATATATATATATATATATATCTGTGTGAATTCGTGTGTGTTTGTCCACATATGCACTGCTTGGCAAGCGTAGTCGGTTGTTTACGTTCCCCTAACTCAGCCTTTCGGCAAAAGAAGCTGATAGAATAACTGCCAACCTTGAAAGAAAATACTCAGCTTGATTCTTTCGACTGCAGTTCTTTAAGGCTCTGCTCCAGAATGTCTGAAACAAGTAAAAGTTAAAAAGTAAATGATTTATATATGAGTGTGAGTGTATGTGTGAGTTTGTGTATGTACATGTGTTAATATTTATATATATGTACCTGAACTGGTACATATATATTCGTGTATAGGTATATGTGTGTGTATGTATGTGCGTGTGTTTGTGTGTGTGTGTATTTGCATTTAAATCTAGGTATATTTTGGGTTGGTGCATAATTATTGCGGCGGTCTTTTCAACAGATTTTATTCAACAAAAACGATAACAATGTTTAATAAAAACCTCTTTAAATGACTGTCTGACCGTCTGCCAAGCAAATGGGAAGCAGTAAGTGAAGTAGGTGGTGAATATGCTCCGGAATAATCATGTAAAGCTGTTTTTTGTTACATGTTATTGTTTTTGTTCAATAAAGTTTCTTGAAAAAAAAGCCGCAATAAATATGCACCAACCTAATATGTATTTGTGTGTGTTGTGTGTGCGTGTGTTTGTGTGTGTGTGTGTGTGTGTGTGTGTGTGTGTGTGTGTGTGTGTGTGTGTGTGTGTGTGTGTGTGCGTGTGTGTGTTTTTATATTATTATACTTTAGATCTCGGTCAGATTTTGTCTACCGGGTTCCAGTCGTTCGATCATCAATATATGATGTCTCTTTGAAATAGACTATAAGTGGTAGAATGTTCCACATTGATGTGTACCGTTAATGTAATTATGTATTCTCAGAGGGAATCACTGTGACACGGAGTATTAAGCTAGGCCTTTGTATTGCAGGAACAATCCTTTTACAAGGTTGCGCTCCATTTAATTGCACTCATATAAGAGGAGTTGACACAAGGCTATAGAACATGGCACTTACTTGCCTACAATGGAACATAGTTGTATTACGCTCAGGACCTTGTGGCTGCGAAACGACCTCCTCAACAACTATAGTGCATACATATATTATGTATGCATATTTGTGTATGTGTGTGTACACACGCACGAGTGTGTATATCGACATATGCACACACACTCACACACACGCACACACATATATATATATATATACGTACGCACAGACAGAGGGACTGAAAGAAAGAGAAAGACAGACGGAGAGAGAGAGAGAGAGAGAGAGAGTAAGAGAGAAAGAGAGAAGAGATGTAAAGGAAAAAGAACAATAAAAGTAAATAACATCCATTCAAATATGAAATTACATAATCAAATATCGGTGAACGAAACATAATATTAAATGCAGGTGAATCTTCAATATGGAATTAATTGATACACACAGACACTCATATACATACACACGCACATATACACACACATAACACACACAGAGTCACAAACCCACTCGCATACACACATATAAATATCTCTAAATATGCGTTTCGTCTTACGTATTTGCGCATGTGCGTTTGTGCGTCTGCGCGTGTGCATAAATGCTAGTGAACTCGGTTCGATGTAAATGAACGTCTGAGCAGATGTGGAATGTCACATCGCAACTTTACATGCTTTATGTATGAAAATAATAGCAGAGAATATATATGATATTTTTTATTCATTTTAATTGCAGTATTCCGTGATTTATTGAGCATATAACTGGCTGTTCTTTTTATTTTCTGTTTTATGTTTTAACCTTTATAATGTTTTAGATACATTTTCTATCTAATTTAATATCATGTGAATTAATGAAGTGAAAAGAATATTTCCTCCCATTTCGCAGGTGCATTTAAAAGTAGGAGTTAAAACACATCCATTTGTTACACCCACCTAACATGTTATTTGAATTACAACACACACAATCCTAAACCAACTATTTTTTGCTATCTTTGTGATTGTTGTGTCTTCCTCCTGTTATTTTTATGAGTTACATATGCTTTCATGTAAAAATCCAATTACGATTTTGGCTTAATTTCATTCTTCTTTAGTATTATGACTGCTACACAAAGATAGCAATGCTCACAGCTGTTCGTTAATACAAGGAAATCAAATGCATTTCTCGTATATTATTAAAGTTTTGATTTGAAATCAGTGTATGTATAATAATGTAGTTTATATGAAGAACGAACCTTTCTAGATTTACTGAGTTATGTTGATTTTTTTTGTATAATTGTTAAGCTTTGACTTTTATTTCTTTAAAATCTGATCATTACAAATAAAGTATAATATAGCTGCATGTTCTGTTTAATAGCAATTTTCATTAAAAAATATAAGTCACTGATAACACACACACTCACATTAGTTTTAAATATTGATTTCCAATTTTTGCACAAGGCCAGCAAGATCAGGGAAGAGTAATTCGATTATATTGATCCAAATACTCATCTGGTACTTAATTTATTGACCCCGTAAAGTCGGCCTCGGTGGAATTTGAACTCAGAACGTAAGGACGGACGAAATGGTGCTATGCATGTTGCCCGGCTGCTGACGATTCTGCCAGTTCAACGCTTTTTAAATATTGTAATTTGGTAAACATTTAAAATTTTTGTCAATTACTGCCCCAGTGAACGATCAACATATGTCTACCATTTCAATGTTGTAGAGGACACTCCCAGAAACCTCGAAAGTTATATTAGCCCCAATATGTAATGATTTAAGATCTAACTGGGCCTTTTCCGTTATATTAAACTCTTGTTATATATTGGTTTGTCAGATAAATTCTTTCCTTTTTTACCATTTATATTAGTCTTTAATTTTTAGCCATAATTTTTTATAGATCACTCAATAATGCATTCTCCCTCATTATTCACGACTTCGCGCTTTCGTTTCGCTAGCTTTATCAATGTCTTGATAGCAGAAATCAGCTGGCCTTGATTCAATGAATTTATCCAAACGCGATTTCAGATCCACATTGTTTTTGAATGAAACTCCTCGTTGCCTTTTGGAGAATAATCGCAAATGACACCAATCTCAAATTGCACTTTCTATAGAATACGGTGAATGCGACAGAAAATTTTTTTTTTCAAACGATTTCTTGGAAAGCATTTTCGAATTGCAGATGAGCGTTGCATTCAAGGAGCATATTGTGTTGAGCCGGAGCATTTTATAAACGCAAACCTTTTCGTTGTATGCTTGCAGTTGATCAAACCTTCCCAATCCCACAAAAACGCAGATCATTGTCTTCAGTTGAGGCAGCTCTAATTTGACTTGAGATGTCGCCTGCTTATCAAGACTCAGCCATTTTTTTCAGCTTAATATTGACATAAAAACAACATTTTTCATCGCCTTTGACTATACGGTAAAGATATCACTGCTTGTTTTCATTTGCAGCTTGGTGTCAAGGGAAGAAACTGGTGAAATAAAAGAGCGATCGACTTCGTCGGTTTCGTTCAGAGCAAGTGGCCCCCATGATCCGAGTTTTTAGACCTTACCCATTGAGTGAAAGTGACGGTGTGTGGTGCCATGAGAACATCCCAACGAGTGGTTCAATACCCTTAGTGGACTGGTCCATATCCTTGTAAAGGAAACTATTCAATCTATCCATATAGAACTGAACAGATCAACCGGAACTCTGAGAGTGTGAAGGCGAAGTTTCCCTCCGCGAATAGCAGAGCGAAACCTTTTTTTATTTTCTGTACAGTAATAGCGCTTTCACCGTACGCAATATAACATTCCTGGTGGCTTTGGCAGTTTTGGAATTTAGATTATAAGTGGAAGCATGCAAATGTTTGAAAATGCTCATTGTTTCTACTTGGCACTGCTAAAGAATACATGTAGAGAAAGACCACCGCTTCAATTAACATAGGAAAGAACCGAAAAAATTTATCTGATAACTCAATATCAGTTAGTTTTTTTTTTTTTTTCTTTTTAATATTCCATTCCGATCAACACTACTTTATACGAATATTGAATAGACTCCGTTAGTTCTCTCATTCTTTATTGACGCTAAGATTTGAACAATAACTATCGAAGGATGTTACTAATTAAACCAATCATATTAGCGAGTAGCAGAGTATTCTGTTAAATTCTCCCTTCTGTTAAATTCTCCCTTTCGAACAAGTTCGAAATAAATTTATGTCAATGTTATATTGCTGTTCATATTACTTATATTACCATGTAACACAAAAATATTTTTGATACTGCATTACAGACACACACGCTAATTTCAAAATAGGAAAGTGAATAGAAAATACCCCTTTTTTCTGTTTTAACAAACTTTAAATCATAATTAAATAATTCTACAGAAAATAAAGGAAATATTTTAAAGAAAATCTCATAGTTAAATAAGGTTTAATCACATGTGTTAGTCTAACTTTGAAATACATAGTATTGTTATTTATTTGGACTTGTTAACTTAGATGTCCAGAGCTAATGACATAATTAGATGTATAAAATGACTGGAAAAAAAGCGTTTCTATTGCGAATGAATGGAATATTGTGTTACTCATTAGTTACAACCCCTAGTATCATTGTCACAAAAAGTTAGCGAACCTGGTTTAGAAAATGCGTGATGTTTCTTATTATTTTACATACAAATAGCAACGTTCTACATCTGACATTTACTCAGGAATTCTAACGAAAAGTTAGATGATTTTTTTTGGAATTGTCAAACGTAATGTTTCTCCAACTGAGATGCTAGCAGGGATACAGTGCGATAAATTTCATTTTAGATGTCTTTAGAATTCAAATTAAACTTCCCTTGACTTTGAATACCAATTCAAGAAATTAAGGAGCTCTGGTGGCTTTCAGTTGATGCCAATGATATATTTTACTAACAAAAGTATTTTCTACATATAGAAGTTACTAAGAACGGATAGCATAGTGTTTTTATTGCTCAATATATTATATATTTTTCACAGGGCGATACCAATATAAATGCAAATTATAGACTAGCGGTATTTCAGGAAACTCAAAACAGACAAAAGGAATTCTTATAATGCTAGTACTTGATAGAGAGGACAGAATATCTCCTACAAAATACATAGCTACTTGAATTTAAAGAATCTAAACAAAATTATGAAGAGAGGAAATATATATTTAATAATAATTAGTTCTTACAAGACACATTCTGTTTTGTTACGAAACAAGTTTATAATGATGAGAGTGGAGCCATGATTGACAGTATCCTACCAATGAAGTAGATTGTATATTGCTAAGTGTTAATAAGTATAGGAAACTTGTTCTTCATTTTAATACTTGAATATATAGATTATTACTGTAATATAGAGATCAGTGTACTAATATGGTATATATTTGAGAGTAAAGATGATTTCATATAATGTAGCGCAGCATACAAAAAAAAAATACATAACACATGATGAAAAAGGAGCTTGTATAATCATTTAGATACGAGTAGTGTAGTATTAGACTCACAGTGCGAGGGAACAGAATGCAACTCGCTTCTCTTCAGAAGAGTGCAAATATACACAGGCTGGAACCTAATGTTTTCTCTACATTTATAGTGCAAATATATATATAAGATTTTGAAGCATAATTATCGTCAGCGTGTTTCTTCCTATCTCTATACACATCCTCTTAACATGTTCTCTGCTTTAGTATATTTTTTAGGGATAATATTTCAAAATATAGGTTTTTGGTGAAATTTCACCTCGACTAATCAAAATCTGTTACATCCTAATTAAATTTAGCAAGAATGTTATTTTCAGGTTTGATGAGAAAAGAAATCACAAGTCTCCCTCCTAGGATTCTTGCACAATGGAGTATGACACTTTTCTGTACGTCGACAATGCCTATCTCAACTCCAATATATTTCAGTATTGTGTTAGTTGCATGTTGTCACAGGAACAATTTTCACACTTGTGTTCCACAAACTCTTCAAATCTCTAACTAGAAACTCAGTTTTCTGACGTCTCAGTTTAGTTGACATGCATGTATAATCATATACTATTACAAAGCGCATAGTCTTGCATTCTTCTTCGTCTTCTTCTTCTTCTTCTTCTTCTTCTTCTTCTTCTTCTTCTTATTATTATTATTATTATTATTATTATTATTATTATTATTATTCTCTTTCTTCTTCTTCTTCTTCTTCTTTTTCTTCTTCTTCTTCTTCTTCTTCTCATTATTATTATTATTATTATTCAGTAGTTTTATTTTTATAGCGTGCTTTCACTTCACTACCGAGCGCAGCTCTGTGCGCCTTGGGTATGTGCTGTGGTTTGCTGTGGTGCTCTTATGTTTACTGTATTGAATGTGTTTTGCGTAGAATGTGTGCAGTACCCAGTAGTGCAATTTTCTGTATGTTATATATATTTGTAAGTCCTGGTGTTTTTGTTATGTATTTGTCTGAATATTTTTTTATTATACCTAAGGCACCTACTATGATAGGAATTGTTTCTGTTTTTAGATTCCACATTCGAGTTATCTCTATTTCCAGGTCTTTGTATTTTGAAAGTTTTTCCATTTCTTTTAGAGAAACGTTGTCATCTGCTGGTATTGAAACATCAATTAGAAGGCATTTTTTTCCTTCATGATCTTTGACAACTATATCTGGTCTATTTGCCTTAATTTCTCTATCTGTGTGTATTGGCATATCCCAGAGTATGGTTGCTTTCTCGTTTTCTGTGACCTTTTCTGGCGTGTGTTTATACCATCTTTTTTCTGTTGCTATTCCACAATGTTGGCATAGCTTCCAGTGTATATAGGTCCCAGCTCTGTCGTGTCTGTGAATATATTCCTTCTTAGCCAGGACTGGGCAGCCAGAGATAATATGATTTATTGTTTCTTGTCGATCTCCACATATTCTACAGTTACTTGTTATATTTCTTTTCATTATGTGTTTTTGGTAATTTCTGGTGGGGAGGCTTTGGTCTTGTGCAGCAATTAAAAATCCTTCAGTCTCTGCTTTGAGTCCTGAGCTTCTCAGCCATTGCTGGGATTTTTCTCTGTCTATTTCTTTCGCATTTAGTTTAGCCCAGTATTTACCATGTAGGGGCTTTTCTTGCCATCGTTTTATCATGGTCCGTTGCTGTTCTAGTTTTAGTTTGGATTTCATTTGTTTTATAGCTTTTGTTGTTTCTTCTTCTTCTTCTTCGTATTTGTTAGGTAGATTGATTTCTTGTTTGTATTTGTCAGCTTCCTTAAATACTGAAAACAGTTTTTTGTTTTGCTCGTGTTTTGTGGCTATTTGTATTAGTTTCCCTTGCTTCTGGAGTAGGTATTTTTGCAGTCCTATGGTGGTTATTTTATAATAGTTTTCTAGCTGTATAAGACCCCTGCCACCTTCTGTGCGTTGTATATATAGCCTTTCTATGTCAGATTTTGGGTGGTGCATCCTATATCCTGTCATTATTTTTCTTGTTTTCCTGTCTATTTTACATAGTTCGTTTAGTGTCCAGTTAAGGATGTTGTAGCTGTAGCTTATAACTGGGACAGCTAATGTGTTGATGCCCATTATCTTGTTTTTAGCATTGAGCTCTGTTTTTAGTATTGATCTAACTCGTCTATAGTACTCTTTCTTTATTTTTTCTTTCATTTGTGTATGTTGTATCCTATCTAGTTCATTGACTCCTAAATACTTATATGGCTGGCTTTCGTTTAGTTCTCTTATTTCATTGGCTTTATCTAGTGTTATATTGCTACTTTTAACTAATTTTCCTCTTTTCAGGGTTGCTTTGGCACATTTTTCTAATCCGAATTTCATTTCTATTTCCTTGGTAAAGCCGTGTACTGTCTGTAGTAGTGTTTCTAGCTCTTTGTCGTTTTTTGCATATAATTTTAGGTCATCCATATATAGAAGGTGGCTGACTGTTTTTCCATAGCATTTGTAACCGCATCCAGTTCTATTTAGCAATTCTGTTAAAGGTGTGAGTGCCAGGCAGAACAGGAGTGGAGAGAGCGTGTCTCCCTGGAATATTCCTCTTCTAATGGGGATGGCTTTCGTTTTCACAAGTCCCTCTTTTGTTTGGAGCTGTAGCACTGTCTGCCATTTGTTCATTGAGTGCTCTATGTATTTTATGATAATTGGTGCCACCTTGTTTATGGCTAGTGTTTCCAGAATCCACGTGTGGGGAACACTGTCGAAAGCCTTTTGGTAGTCCACCCAGGCCATACTGAGGCCTTTCTTCTTTCTGCGGCTGTCTTCAGTTATGGCTTTATTGATCAGTAATTGATCTTTACAGCCGTATGAGCCCTTGCAGCATCCCTTCTGCTCTTCTGGAAACAGGTTGTTATTTTCCAGGTGTTTACTCACTCTCTGCGATATTATTGCAGTAAAGGCTTTGTAGATCGTAGGGAGACAGGTCATAGGTCTATAGTTTTGTGGTTTCTCCGTTTCCGTGGATTTGGGGATTAAGATGGTTTTCCCTTTTGTGAGCCATTCAGGCATTGTTTCTGGATCTGCTATTATGTTGTTAAAGTTTTCTGCCAGCTTTTTATGCATTGCTGGCAGGTGTTTTAACTAGAAATTGGGGATCTTGTCGTGTCCAGGTGCTTTCCAGTTGCTTAGTCTTTGCAGTGTCTGGGTGACCTCTTCAGTTGTTATAGGGGCCCAGAGTTGCTCAGGTGCTAAGTTCGTTGTTTTAATTGTCCTTTTTTGGGGTTGTTGCTTCACCGACCATATTTGTTTCCAGAATTTCTCTAGTTCTTCTGCTGTTGGTGCTGAAGTAATGTCTATTTTATTTTTACCCAGTTCTTGGTAGAGTTTTTTGGGGTTGGATTTGAACTGTCTGTTTTGTTCAAAGAAACGTTGGCGTTTCTCATACCGGCGGATCCTCTGTGCTTTGGCAAGGATGTCTTGCTTTAGTTTTTCTTTTGCCTCAGGTAAGTCTTTTTCTGTAATGCTTATTATTATTATTATTATTATTATTATTATTATTATTATTATTATTATTATCATCATCATCATCATCATCATCATCATCATCATCATCATCATCATCATCATCATCATCATCATCATTATTATTGGTGTTGTTGTCGTCGCCGTGGTCGTTGTTGTTGTTGCCGTGATCGTTATTGTTATTATTACTATTATTATTATCATTAATTTTATCACTATTATCAGCATCATTTATATTATTAATGTTATTGTTATTATTATCCTTAATATAACTGTTATTATGATTATTGGTATTATTATTATCTGACTTAATACTGTAACTTCACTGTAGAATGCAGCTGTCAGCTAACCACATTTAGCTAAGGCAACACTGTTTTCTGAAGAGGCTCTACCTTTACATTTATCTATAACTTTGCAATATATTTTCTGATGCTGACTCTTACAGCAACTAATCCACTAACAAGTTTAGCACTCAGCCTTATATCTAACCTGTTCCACATTTTCATTTTCTGATTATCTTTCATCCCCTGAGAAATGCAATATCTGTCATTAAACAGGATATTTCTTCTTCATTGTCCCTTTCAATGAACACCTTAACTCATTACGTCCCATTGTATCTTTACATTGTCGCTATCAATTACTCTTTCTAATGTGTGTCCATACCACAAGTTCGTTCTATCTTAGCTGTACTTAACACACAATACCCAATGTATCATTCTTTGTGCATCATTGTGACTTACTGGCTAATTTTTTTCAGGGGGTGGGTGGGGGAAGATTCCTGTTCTGATTCACAATATCCCAAAAAGCCTCTGCTTTATCACTACGCAACTTGCACTTGTTATTTCGTACTTCATTATAAATCCTGCATTTCGTAGAAATTATTGTACATACCTTTTCCATTATTATCATTATTATTATAATGATTCTTTCTCCTATAGTGACATACCTTTTCCATTATTAACATCATTATTAGTATGATTCTTTCTACTTTAGTGACAAGACCTGCAAGTTCGGAAGAGGGAGCTAGTCGATTACATCGACCCATTACTCAGCTGGTACTTTTTTATAGACTTCCAAAGGATAAAAGACAAAACCGACCTCGGCGAAATTTGAACTGAGAATATGAGGAGAGACAAAATGCTGCTAAGCATTTCGTCTGGCGTTCTATCGATTCTGCCAGGGTGGCGCATTTATCATTATTATAATAGCAATATCAGCTGAGTACTGGGAGTGATGTAATCGAGTTAACCCCAACTCCAAAAAACTTGAAAGGAGAGAATTTGAACGCAGAAAATATTTATCTAGAAAACATTCTCCACAATTCTACAATTTATTTACCAGTTCCCTATCTTACAGGTATTCTGCTGAATAATGAAGTGTTTTTGTTTATTGTTTTATCTTAATTCACCTACAGTGTTATTTATTGCTCACTTGAGATATTTTGTTTGTTAATAAGATATTTTGTTTGTTAATATTATATTGTAATTCTCAAAATGTTCTTCCTATATTACGTTGAGTTTTATACGTATATATATTGTTGCCGCCTCAAAAAAATAATATTGCTGTATTTTATTCCCATTAACTAAATTATGTTTCAAATGCGGTTGTGAATATTAATTTGAACAGGAAAATCGACTGCTTCTAAAATAATCTAGATGCAATATATGCAACACAGTTAATTTTCTAGTCAAGTAATCTCTTGGATAGAAAATGTACTTAGGAAACTGAAAAATATGTTGTCTTTTCATTATGGTGTCTAATTTTCAATTCCACCACAACGGGATAAGGGTATACCTATTGGAGACACACAAAAACTCTTACTCACTTACGTAAGTAAACTTCAACACACAGCAAAGGTAAATCACATTATCGTGTCTAAATAATGTATCATCAATAAATATTTAATTCTACCCGCTTATTCCAACGTGTGAAGTGTTTGGTTATATATAGATTAATCGTGTCTCCAGTTAGTAACAGAAACAGGCCTCTAGTTTTAGAATCAAACACGAGTCTCCAAATTACTTCCAATAACATGAGATATCTGTCCTCTGATTGATTTATAAAACAATATGAAAGGCAATAACTTCTAAAACGTTACTTCTTTCAAGAACAAAGGAAGTTCTTTTCTACATTGCATTATGAAACACTTAGTCACTTATTTCAATCAAGAATATTAGATAATTCTCATTCACATCACTGTATACGAATGTCTACGATTGAGTGCTTCATACGTTCGAATACATATATAGTTTTCGTATTATCAGAAAGTAACCATGATAGCTCGCGCGCGCGTCTGTGTGTGCATATGTATGCACATATGAATCATATACATGCATGTATGTTATTATAGTTGGATACATTTGTGTCAAAGCCCTCATAAATTTGAATTGTGTGCACAGTTTGTGTAAAAGTAAATATAGAAGTATTTGTAGATATTAGCTTCGATTCTTAACTATGTATATATTCATATGTAATGTTATATATATATATATATATATATATATATATATATATATATATATATATATAACGTTACATATGAATATATATAATGTTATAAAATTTTGCGTATTTATTATTCAGTTAATGCATGTGATATCTAAATATAATCAGAAAAATATCACGAGCTTTGAGAATAGATAATTTGTGTTTACTACATGACAGGAATATTATATATCTACACGATGCAGTTGAATAATTTGATTATTCCTGAAATAGCTTATTTTCATTATCTTTTTTATGATTTAGTATTTTCTGGCATTATTTAAAGATGTCTATCTATTTCTTTACAAAAATTTATTTTGAATATTTCCTTGCGTAACATTTGATACAAAAGATTAATTAGTTTACTGTTTTTCTCATATTTTGTTTTTTTTCCACATTTATAATATAATTAAAGAAAAATCGATAATTATATCATAAACCATTTTTACTTTCTAGTTAGATATCAGTTGCTCGATTTTCTTTCATATTATAAAGTACATTGTTGATTCAAATACATACACATTAGTCTTCATGTCTGCGATGGTGTTTTAAAACGATTTTCTGATTGTGACATTATCTTTTATCTGGTTTGATTTATTATGTTCTAGTGGATTATTATATTCGGTATCGTGCACTTGTAATAATAAAATACAACATAGTTATGGCATAGTATTTAACTTCTTTTCTAACAACTCTGTCCTTATTTGAAGATGGAAAATAGGCAATCACAATTTATGGTTTTGTCTTCTTTACTTTCGTCTATGCCAGATCGATAAACTGGTTGTCTACTATTGGTGAAGTTAATCAATTATATATCTCCAATGTAAGTCCATGGTTTTCTACAAAAGTTACATATGCAGATTAGTGTTTTTATTCTTATTACTTTTACTATTCGTGATTATATAAATGCGTTAGGTCTTGCTACTGAAAATAAGAAGTATGTACATATAAGGAGTATGCGTGGATGTGTGTTAAGAAGCTTTCTTCCCAGACACATGATGCCGGTTTCAGTCCTATTGCCTGGCACCTTTGTTAAATGTCTTGACTATAGCCCCGGACCGCCCAAAGCCTTGCGATTGCATTTCATAAACGGACTCTGAAAGAAGCCCATCGCTGATATATATATATATATATATATATATATATATACTCTTTACTCTTTGCTCTTTTATTCTTTTACTTGTTTCAGTCATTTGACTGCGGCCATGCTGGAGCACCGCCTTTAGTCGAGAAAATCGACCCCAGGACTTATTCTTTGGAAGCCTAGTATTTATTTTATCGGTCTTTTTTTGCCAAACCGCTAAGTAACGGGGACGTAAACACACTAGCATCGATTGTCAAGCGATGGTGGGGGACAAACACAGACACACAAACACACACACACACACACGCACACACACACACACACACACACACATATATATATACATGTATGTGTATGTCTCTGTGTTTGTTTTTATTCCCCACCACAGCTTGAGAGGACCGCTGTTGGTTTCTTTATGTCCCCGTAACTTAGCGGCTCACCAATGAGGGACGATCAAATAAGTAACCGGTTTCACAGAAAAATATTGGGGTCGATTATTTCGATTAAAAGTTCTTCAAAGAGGTGATCCAGCATAGGTGCTGCCTAACGTCCGAAAGAAATAAAACATAATACATAAAAGAAATGTCATGTAAAAATGTCTTAATGCATAATTATCCTGGTGTTTTTATGCTCTAGAATGTTTCTATACCCATCTTATAAATCCTCTATCACGGTAACCACAGAAGCATTGTGAAATATCGCAGCTGAGTGAAGTAGAAATAGGATGATGCACACGTTCCTTGTTTTCCTCTGAAATTGTACTTTAATAGTTACATTGGTGCTGATCTCCATTTGGCTCAACATTGTTATTAGTATGTATGATATAAATGCCCTGCAGCTTTTTTGCCGAAGGCTTGAAATCAGAATGGTTAGGCATATTCAAAAACGCTGTCATATATTATTGTTACCCGAAGTATATTTATAGAAGCTAGTATGAAAAACTCTCGACCAATATGGAGTTTGTATTGTACTGATAATACACAACAGTAATCCACGCTGACTGAGTTTTTTAATATTCCTTTCAATACAAATGAAACTCCGTTTATATTGCTGCTTTCTGGATGGACATGTTTATATGGGAAATATACACATACGTACACACATATACACAGATACACACACTCACATAAAACACACACACACACACACACACACACACACACATATATATATATATATATATATATATATAACTGTATACTTAATTATATATCAATATGCATGTATATATATGTATGTATCTATCTATTAATCGATCTATACATGTCTATAAATATGTGTGTATGTTTGTGTATGTGTGTGTGCCCGCGCACATGTGTATATATATATATATATATATACATGTATATTGATACACATATAAACTTTCTTTCCCTTGTGTGGAGAAAGTGTTACGAGGGTGTTTTCTTTAGGAAGAAAAATTACTGGATTTCGTTTGGGCATTTAGATTCGAACCTGAATGTATGGAATTCCCCTTTGCCAAGTCGATTTATACCTTTCCCTTTTAACAATTTGGACCATGTCTATGCCACCAAAAGCTGAAAATAGATAAAAATCTTCCACAGCAGTTTTCCCCATTGTTCTTGGAGATATGTCTCTTTCTCGCTGGTCTATTATAAATACTAAAATCCCGCAATGTTGACTTAGCGAAAGGAGTCACTGACCGGAGGTGACTATGATACAGCTTTCGCTGGCTCACATTTCAGTGGCAAATGTCATTTTATCTCTCTCCGCTGCTGCTGAAATGACAGGTAGGATGATAGTGTCATTTTATCTTCTTCATCTATTCCCTGTTAGTTTATCGTTCTCTTTGACTTACTGCTGCAATCGACCAAAACAGTAAACAACAATACAAGAGGAGGAAAGGAGTGTCCTTCCTTTTGATTTGACCGGCATATCAAAAATTTGGAATAAACCACCAGTTGACGACTTCGATCTTTAACATTGGATTTTTAGTCAACAAGGACTGACTGACACTTATGATTTGTGACAGCTTTGTGCTGTGGACTCAAATATAACAGAACAGCTTCACGCTGTTTTTCATGTGAGTTTCGACACTATACACACACACACACACACACACATACACACACACACACACACACTGACATATGTATATATATATATATATATATATATATATATATATATATATATATATATATATATATATATATATATATATATACTTATATATATTATGTTAGTTCGCTCTTGGGTGCTACTAGCAACATGAAAACAAGTACAACCTGTTGCATACTCGGGTCATCGGTGACTAAACCGGCAGCCCCACCGAGCTTACTTGGCAAGGAGAGTGATTGATGGACACTCCACAGGGAGAAACATAAGACCTCAATTGGCGTTGTCTGCAATGGCTGTGTTCTTGTAGACAAGGTATTTAGAGGCCACGGGTTTGGCATAATTCGAGTGAAGGATCTTGACTTTATTGTGTTTTGTTTCTAACCAGAGTTCCGTGTCTAAAACTAGTAGCCTATGTTTGGGGTGATTTTTAGGGTCGTCTAGCGTTACTTTAATACTCTGGTTGGACGGACTTAGCTATTTGCTGGATGCTCTCCATGTTGTAAGCTTCTATCTCATCAGCATTGTCTTGTAAGGGTGCTTTGGCTACTATGTTGAAATCATCCACATAGTGGGAGTATATGGTTAGGGTTATGAAGTCCTCTGCTAAATCTTCTTTGAGTTTCCTATCCCACCATACCATATATAGATTAGCCACATTGCCGGCGATACTGACGCCGATGGCTGAAACTTCCTCTTGGGCGTATACCTTGTTATTAAACTTAAGTAGGTGGTCCTTGAGTGTGATCTTGGTAGTCGCACCCATCGCATGTGCAACCATTTTTTTAACTTGATCATCATTTTTCGGGTCCGTATATCTCTCGTTTACCAGTTCTATCTCTCCTTAGAGGTGTCCCTGGCCATACAATTTATAGTAGAAGGTATATCTCTTACCGATCTAGTTGAGCAGGAACAAGTAAGGTCATGCTGATCTAAGTAACCTTTGTCACATATCAGTCTTAAGAGGAGACCCAGTAATTTTGTGCCAATACCACGAAACTCCTGACCACTTACACGCACTTCTCCAAAGCAAAATCAAAATCATCGAATACTACTTCCATACTGACTATTATTATGCATTCCGTCAGGTCGTAGGCATAGTTGCAGTCAGTGATTCTGCTGAGGAGGTCCTCTGTGCTGTCACACATATCTGGAGACATTTTCATCAGAGGGCGTATGATTATAGATAGGAAGTAGGAGATCCGGTACGTGTTCGCAATATTGGCCTCGCAGACAGGTATCGTTACAGCAGATCAGTACTGTTGATGGGCCAGTATGTATATGTGTGTATATATATATATATTTATATATATATATATATATATATATATATATATATATATATATATATATATATATATATATATAGGAAAATGAAAATGACATGCTCAATCACCTCCCGAAAACAACAAGCGAGGAGTCACTCTTGGTTTCTTTTGACGTGGTCAACCTTTATACATATATCCCTCATGAATATGCGATTGAGGCATTTAAATTCTGGCTGCACAAACACCCAGAAACATTTCCTAATCGCATCAACACAACTTTCACCATAGAATCACTTAAGTTCATTCTAACAAACAATTACTTCCTGTTTGCAGACACATACTTTCGCCAAAAATGTGGTATCGCGATGGGTACTAAAGCTGCACCAGTCCTTGCGAACCTCATAATGGGTTTTTTTGAATTAACACTATATGAAACCTCACGCCAGAAATTTGGACACCTTTTCCACATCTTTCTAATGGACAACTGGAAAAGATATTTGGATAACTGTTTCATCATATGGAATGAACCCTATGAAAAACTTCTAGAATTCAAATCCATTCTCAATAACATACATGCCAACATTCAATTCACTATGGAATTCAGCAAACATCATCTCCATTTTCTTGATCTCTTAATTATAAAAACACCTAATAACCAAATCACAACCGACATCTACCACAAACCTACAGACTCACAACAATACCTCCTTTTTAGCTCATGCCACCTAAAACACACCAAGATAAATATCCCATTTAATTTAGCTAAAAGAATTTGCACCATTGTCTCTGACCCAACCACTCGAGAAATACGCTTACAAGATCTCAAAAAAACACTGTTACAACGCCAATATCCCTCCACACTCATAGATCTTGGAATAAAACGTGCCAAGGAACTTGACAAAAACACACTAAAAACCAACCAACATAATAACACACCCAACCCCAAAATACTTCCATACATCTCCACCCATAACCCCAATAACATCGAAGCATTCACCACAATTAAACAAAACCTCCCCTTACTCACCACAGACGCGAAAATGAACAATATCATTAATACACACAAAGTCCTTAAATGCAAAAGGCAACACAAATCTTTGAAAACATTATTAACCAATTCCAAACTACATACACCTCTTCCACCCGCATCAGTTAAAAAATGTGCACGCCCTAATTGTGGCACCTGCCCCTACCTACTTGAAGGCTTTGAATTTACCTTCAAACAAGGAACAAAGTTTAACATTAAAACCAATTTCTCTTGTTCCTCGGGTAACCTCATATATGTCCTTACTTGCGCAGGTTGCCAAAACTTCTATATCGGAGAGACGAGCCTCCCATTACGTAGAAGAGTAGCTGTCCATAAGGAACAAATAAACCTCCCTCAATACCGCCAAATTCCACTCAGTGGCCACATAGACTCTTGCGCCAGAAACAAAAACCCTAAATTCATTATATTCCCTTTCTATCAATGTAAAGACAGAATCTCCACACAAGAAAGAATCAACAAGGAGAATCTTTTCATAGAGAAATTCCAACCATTTCTTAACACACACACCCCTCAGTGACCTTATTTCTCTATGAACAGACACAAACTTCCTGTTGGGAAAAAAAGAGTTCATAACTCTAACTAAAGACACTTGTCTCCCCTTATACACACACTTCCTGTTTTGACACCACATTTCCTGCTTAACACAAACTTTTAACCCTTTTTTTAAACCTAACAAAACTCTCAACTCTCATGCATCCTTATTTTTCCTACCAATTTATACATGAATTACTATTGAACTACAAAAGCTCAAATACAATATAATGTATGGGTATATTTATCTTTTTATATATTATTTTCTTCATTTTGTACTTCTTTGTAAAAAACATTTTCATTCTCCTTTTTCTTGATAATTTGCTTCTGCGCAATGAAAACCGGTTAGAAAAAACCTTTATTAAATTATGCTCCCAGTTCAGCATTCTGGCTTTTTTTCATTTTCCTACTATTTCTCCACGTGCAGTTAACACAACCCCACTATTTACTTAGAGACACACACAAACTCACGTACACACACATAACACCCCCACCAACACACAACACAAATAGACATACGCACACATACAGACATACACATACATATGAACCATCACACACACATACGGTTGCTTACACACACACACACCACAAGGGTATTTAAAACAACACACTCACTCAGACAAAGAGACACACACATACTCACGTACACACACACTCCCACACTCACACAAAACACTCCCACGCACACACACAGACGCACACATACATACACACACAGACGCCCACTTATGTACACACCCTCATACATACATACGGTTGCTCTCTCTCACACACACACACCACAAGGACGATTAAAACAACACATACATACTCAGAAAAATAGATATACGCACACTCTCGCGTACACACACCTAACATGCCCACCGACACAAAAAACACACAAACACACATACACACGCACTCACAAACGCACTCACGCACACACATGAACAAACACATATACACATACACACACATGCGCACACACAACACCCTAACAAATATTAATCACACACATACACACCCACACAAACGTGCACACACATACACACACCATCCTACCATAGATAAAAAACACGCACATACTCATATGCACATGCCACACACGCACACATAACGACATACACATACATATGAACCATCACACACATACGGTTGCTTACACACACACACACACCACAAGGATATTTAAAACAACACACCCACTCAGACAGAGAGACACACACACACTCCCACACTCACACAAAATACTCCCACGCACACACACAGATGCACACATACATACACACACATACGCACACATACGTACACACCCTCACACATACATACGGTTGCTCTCACACACACACACCACAAGGACGATTAAAACAACACATACATACTCAGACAAAGAGATATACGCACACTCTCACGTACACAGACCTAACGTCCCCACCGACACAAAAAACACACAAACACACACTCATATACACATTCCATAATAAACTCTGGGACCAATAAAAACGGCAGACACAAACGGACACAATCACACATATATACACACATATATACACACACACATAGAGATGTGCACAAAACCAGTCCCAAAAACCAGCGAACCATGACAGACTAGCTCACAGACCAACCAAAAATAAATATAAAAATAAAAATAAAAATAAAATAAAAAAATCCCTTTTAACTTTTCCTTCCTTCCTCCCACCCCAGCTAACCAGTCATACTGTCTCTTAAGACAGCAAAACATTCCCTCAATACACACAAGAGATAAAAAAGCCAGGTCAGTTCCTCCTCATTTTTGCGATTATCAAAGAATATGTATATGTATTTTTCCATATATGCGTTTTCATACTTACACTTTTAAACATTTTCATCTTATTATCAGAGAATGTGTGATAATCAGTATGTAACACTACAAAGTTCATACAAAGCTGTATACTTTAAATATATTCCTCTTATTATCATCAAAGAATGTATATATGCATTTTAATATTCAAACTGTTTTTTAAGATTTTTTTATTATTCTCAAAGACTTTTGATAATCTTTTTTCTAAAAAAGTGAAACCGGTTAAGTAAATAAATATCTTTAAAATAAGTGCATTTTCAAACCTTCTTTCATATATATATATATATATATATATATATATATATATATATATATATATATATATATATATATATATATATATATATATATATATATATATATATATATATATATATATATATATATGCACAGAATTTTGTCAGCGAACAGGTCGCGGTCTCAAAGTGAGGAAAATATTTTGACAAAATAAATTTAAATGTTGAAGTGACTCTAACAGTCTTTGTGTGTATTTTAAATGGTTTATAAACACCTTCCACGCTGCAATTGTTTTCGTTCCAGCACACGATCTCAGATCAGGTCACTTGCTATGCAAGTACATCTCCGTAATATACATATATATATGTGTGTGTGTGTGTGTGTGTGTGTGTGTGTGTGTGTGTGTACACACACAAACGCACACATATATACATATATGCACACACATACATACTGCATATAAATACATTGATATATGTTTTGTAGTTATCAGTTAGAGTGGTTTAATACCTCTAAGGGATAATTAAATCGAAAGTCGCTCTTGGTTATTACCTAGGTAGGTACAGTCTTTTGTAAGGCTGTACGGTAGCTGGTGGTTCCGTTTGTAAACCATAGTTTAGGTTATATAGGAAAAGAAAATGGATATAATAACAATGGCAGGGGAAATAGCACAAAAATTAAACAAAATAGCGATAATATCTGGCTCGTAATCCCCTACATCATGCACCTCAAATCAAATATAGTTCGCTCGTTAATGAAAATAGACGAACACCTAAACGTTAATAATAAATACTCGGAATTATTTAGGAATAAAATCAGAACAGGCCACAGTCTGACTAATAACTTAGCGACAATAATAGCCTCAATGAATAATTTAAAAAATCTTGACAAATTGTATGAAATTAGAAAGATTGTGAAAATATAAATGATAACCAACCAACAGGACTCGGTTCCCCACTAAGCGATGATGGGAGAACAAACAGAGATACACTAACACACACATACACACTCATATATATATATATATACACGTCAGGCTTCTTTCAGTTTTCATCAACCAAATACATTCAACAGGCTTTTCTTTAGCCCGAGGGTATAGTAGAAGACACTTGCCCAAGGTGCCACGCAGTGGGACTGAACCCACAACCATGTGGGTGGTAAGTAAGCTTCTTACCACACAGCCACTCCTGCCCCTCTATATATATACATACATATATATATATATATATATATATATATATATATATATATATATATATATATATATATATATATATATATATATTAACAGAGAATATAGGTGATACAGACACTCCCCATACACACATGCACTTACAAAAGACACAGACACATTGAAGGACACGCATGCGTAGACACATACAATAGGAATACAAAATACAAAATGGCTGATAGTTAGCAAGGTGAGACACACATAAGAAAGAAGGAAACAAAGGACCACTGATGAGGTCACAGAAGTGTGACGAAAGAACTCTGCCCGAAATAAGATTAAGATTAAGATTAATGTAATATAAAGCTGAAAAAAAAAAAAAAAAAATTAACACCAAATATACAGTGCGTGTGTTTTTATTGGCTAAACTGGCAATATGACCATCCCCAAGTACAACAATATATATATATATATATATATATATATATATATATATATAAGAGAGAGAGAGGGAGAGAGAGAGAGAGAGAGAGAGAGAGGTGTGTGTGTGCACGTGCACGCGCGTGTGTGTATGTGTGTGTGCATAGGTGCGTGCGTGTGTACAAGTTTGGGAAAAAATAGTACTCGAATACCGAAGATAGAGTAGTATGCTTTTTTATTACAATTGCACAAACATCACAAAATCTGCCACTCAGAGCTTCATGTACCCGTACATCGGACAGTTGTGATCAAACATTGAATAGAACTCTGATGGTACATGTAATATATGATTTAATATATAGGTAACTGAATTTGACGAACAAGTATTAGATTTTGACTGGATAATTTACTTTGAAAACATAAGCGGTGTTGTATTCGCTAACGGTTCGGCTGGTCAGGGGTGTATAAATTGATCAGTAGAATATCGTATTGTGTAATATGGAAACAAAACTTTAGTGAAGAAGCGAGTAATACATGTCCAGATGAGATTAGCTAATGATAAATAAATAAATAATAGAGGCGTATAGTTTTCTTAAGCTACACGCAAACAAAGTAGTAGGTACGAGAATACATATCAAAGGCGTATTACTTTAAGTACATCGGGGTTTAAGTTGCCAGTTGTTTCTGTTTAGTTCCTTCAGATTCGTTTAACACTCACTGCTAATATTCTTTTGTTGTTCTCCTTTCACCGGAAGTCTCTTTCACTGCTGATCAACTTCCTAGCTAGCCCGCAACGAACTTTCTGTCTACAGATTGTCTGACATGAATCCTGTCCTACAGGCATAACTTTGTTTTATAAATTTAAACGCCATGGATTCGAAGGACTCCTTTATTTAAAATCCATTAACCATTTTTTGTTACGTATAAACATACATACAAACATATAAATCTATAACTATATATTTACCAAAAAATTACATACGTGCATATGCACATAAGCACACACATATATACATATATAAACACATACACACACATATATATATACACACACACGTATACATAAATGTAAACACATATCTTTAGCATACATATACCATTATATATGTATGCAGATACACACATAGGCAGGCAGATACACACATACATATGCATATACATTCACGTGTATACATGCATACACGCAATTCTACATATATACATATACATATACCTTCATGCATATATATGTACATGTCAACACATACACATACATACATATATACGCGTCCATATGTACACACAGATATAAACACCTATATATATATATATATATATATATATATAGAGAGAGAGAGAGAGAGAGAGAGAGAGAGAGAGAGATACATACTTATGTGTGGTGTCCAGAGTAAAAAAAAGAAAAAAAGAGAAATGGAAAAGAGAAAAATAATCTAGTAATTATATTAGTTACGTAAGAAAGTGTCTAAATGTTATTGAAAGAGAAGGGGCTGTAGGAAAAGATAGAAAAGAGATGGCGGTGATCGTAAAGAAAATCAAACACGCATATACATATAAATACATACAATTATGTGCGTATGCACATATATATATATATTCATGCGCTCTTGTGCGTATAATATACGTGAATACAACAGAACCTGTACATGTATGGACGCGTGCGACCATATACATGTTTTCTTGTCACAATTTGGTTGTTATATATATAATAACAATGTATATAATAGATGTGCAATGTTATTTTCGATCATGCTTCACAAAGAAACACATGATCTTCTCTCAAGTTGGAATGTAGCCAGGAACATTGTAATATTGCTCTTGGACTCACGTTCTCAGACAATTTCATATTCCAGACAATTTCGCTTCTAGGTATGTATATACGTTTATGCACATCCGATTGATTCTTTAGTATGTAGTGCTTATAATAGTCTTGTATTATGCACTATGGTATCTTAGGTTTATTGATATTCTTCTTTACTTTCTGGATCTATAGAAATGTCACTGCTTCCCAAAGTAGCCTGAATGATAATCTACTTCTTAGACATTTTTAGAAATAGTCACATACAGGATAGATACGAAGAAAGAAATAATTCTGGAGGGGTGCAGTTCCGATGAAGAAAAGAGTTGAAGCTTTCATTAGTGTAGGGCCTGTAGGGTTTCACTCAACCAGGGTGATAAGAGAAAGCCAAGTTATTTCTGAATAAAGTTAGTATGAACATACGCAGCTTCGAGACCATCAACATTTACAAGAGTGATAGAAGAGACACATAACCTATTACTGAGTTATTACATACTGAGTCTGTAATGTGAAATAACACAAACGTTGGGTTATTTCATTGTTTACACACATACTAAAAAGGGAAATATTCTCATAGAGATGATTCGACACTTATTTATCCCTAGACCTCCCAACCACACTCATTCCATGAATGAAGATCATAAATATATTCTTCCACGTAACCTTGTCTTTTTTAACAGCAACATACCTCAAATACTAAACATTTCAAAAGAAAACTTGTCACACCACACAACCACGAAACAAAAGTATCATTCAAATAAAACTCCCAGATTAGCTCCAAGTATTGGATTTCATTACCACTATGGATCCTTCCTCGTGAAAGCACCTCCTTAACAATTTTAGGGCTGCATTTAAAAGACAAGCTCCACCTCTTCGAGACCAGAAAATATTTCAGCCTTCTTCTGATATTATGACATACCAAAAGAAAGCCCAGAAGTATCTCGTGCCTATATTGTTTATTGCATGCTAAACACCGCCGCAGAACTCTCATATTTGTGATGGGGATATTGTCACGCATTCAAAGATGATCCGCTTGGCAAAATGATAAAACATCCGTGAGGCACCCTCTAATCTCTGGTAAAACACTAAGAGCTTTCACATGATTCATTTCCACGTTTTAATTCTCTTTCTCGTGATCTCATTACCGAATGACCTCATGCACTTTAAAGAGCAAAGAATTTAGGCATTATCCTAATCATTCTTGTAGTCTATTCAGTCAAAAGCTAATATCTTCTTTCTTATTCGTGCCTCAGTTAGTATGATGTTATCGATATGCAATGGGTCAGCGGTTCTTCTTGACTTGTCTCAGCATCCCTTTTGCAGCATTGTTGATAGATACTGCTTGTCCAGAAAGCTATGCAGTTTACTTGAACTGATGCAATATAATAATTTCTAGAGTCTTAGAAAGCTTGTTACATACTTATCATAACTGATTTACAACATCTTTTCTTTGCCCTTACTTGTGTTTCATTGTCTATGCATTCAATTAAAAAAAAAGGATATATACAGCATCGCACGCTTGAGTGTTTTTTGTTTTTTGCTTTTGTTTTTGTTGGTCAAAATCCGTGAATATAATCTGGTCTAGAGGATTACCAAGTTGGCATTATCGTAAAGATTTTTTGTTGTTCTATGTGTAATATTGCTATTTTCTATCTTTTTCTTTATCTCTTTTATTCTTTATCCATTTTGTTTTGAAATTTTCATAACCTGCTACGGTGAACCTTTTTGCCCCAAGCATGTGATCAATTGTTCTTTATCATTCCTTGCTGCTTCAACATTTGCCGCTTTATTCCGCTGGTGTTCATTTTCTTCATTCACCTGTTGCTAAAATGTCCTTTCATTATTTCTGAAGAGCCTGTTCTGCTGATCTTTATTTATTCCTTGTTGGTATCTGTTTTGTTCTATACGTGATATCGCCTTTAATTTTTTTTACCTCTTCCCTAACTACCTGTAATCTGTTGTGTCTTATGTTCTACTTCCTTTGCAGTTCGTTCCATTCTTTTCCTTCACCAGCATTTTTATCCTTACAAGATCTTTATTGAGCTTTGAACTGGATTCCCAAGTCTCCATTTCCAGAATTTCTCTCATTTTCCCATTTTCCTTGACATTTGATCTCAATAATCCCTATAGCATGAGAAGCATTGCACTATATAAGATCGTTCAGATCTGTTGCGTTCTCAACATTGACGGTTGTTAACAACTCGCTCAGCTTCTTTACTACTTTACAAAGATTTTTCCCTTTTGATTCTCTTCAGAGCTGATATTTTCAATCTTTGACTTGTTCGGTTCTCATTTATACATTGTTGTGAGCAATATTCCTCCAATTTAATATCCTATCATACTTTGAATTAAAACTGGCGTGTTACATAATGACTGTTGTTTACCCCTAATGAGTTATGGTCATCTCTACTGTTTCTTCTTCTTCTTCTTCTTCTTCTTCTTCTTCTTCTTCTTTCATCGTCGTCGTCGTCGTTGTCGTAGCCATCTTCATCTTTTACTGTTTTAGTTCTAAGTGCTATGGCCAGTCTTTTCACTATTAAATTTCTCCAAACTGAAAGTCTTTGTACCGGTCCAAGAAACATGCCTTTCTCTGTTCATATTTTATGCATACTTTTCAGGTCGCTAATCAATTGCAGATATTATTTACAATACAAACAATCTATACACCCTATATTTAGATGAGGTAAATTTCATTGCAGCATCAAGTGACAAAGCAAGGGCCTCTACCGTATGTTTAGCGCTGACGAGACATTTGGTGGTCATAGGCTTTTAACTGGATTCTCTGCCGAAATACAAAACTTATCCTATGATCCCCGCAATAACAAAAAACCATCACGAACTTCTCCTATAGTGGATTACAAAGGAATATTCTGAATGGTCGTTGGAACAGAATGCCTAGTTGCAATACATGATCCAGAAAATTCTAAATGAGAAACTGGAGGGATCCGTGAGGTCTGCGGATTCAATCCCACGTGTGTGTATGGCCATAGATGCAATAAATGTCATCAATTGGCGTCTAGTTGCAGAAGTTCGAATTGCGTCATTGCGCAGAGGTAGCTAACACCATCTCCCAGTTATCATACCTTCAAATTTCCGCGAAGTTAACATAGTTTTTCCTTTTTCTTTTCCGTTGTCTGTTATATCAATAAACAATCAAGGACACAGAATCGATTAAATCAATTTGCACATCTCAAACTATACCAAATGCACCACAATGTCTCAAAATATGTTCTTGCCTTTTGTATAAGGCAGTTCAAATTGCGATATGATTGAAATTTATATGGAAAACATTTACATCAAGCCTCCCCACAACTTCTGAAATAAATGTGAACCTAAATATAGGTAAAACAGGAACTAAGAGGGAAATACATGAAATACTTGCTTTGACCAAATGATATACCTTGACTATGCTGTGATTATTTTAAGATTCTTCAAATATTAGGCCCAGTATTATTACTGCCTCACCACTCTTAGTAATAAACTTTGAGGAAAATTTTCACTGTTGTAATTTAAGTTTATTGCCAATGATTTTCATATTAATATCTTCGATGTTCACTCCATATCCAAAAGCATGTTGGCAAGAACAATATACTTTAAAATTCTTGAAGATTATTTAATGTATTACACAGGTACTAATATTTAGGCTACAATAAAACACACAAAGAATTATGTTGGTTTCATATTTTGGCACAAGGCCAGCAAGTTCAAGGAAAGGGTAAGTTCATTAGTTATCGACCCTAGTATTCAGTTGGTACTTACGTTATCAACTCTGAAAGATGACAAGCAAATTTGACCTCACCGGCATTCAAACTCGGAACGTAAACACGTACAAAATGCCGCTAAGCAGCCTGATGCTTTATGAACAATTAACTGTATTTACAATGAAAGACGTTGACCAATAAAATATATTAGCAAAACGGACACAGTCATTTTTAATTTAGTTAAGAACTACGTCACCCATGTACTTTACAAAAAATGGGCCATGAAAGTTCTTGGAATCAAAACGTGTTTGATATAGTGACCAGTATAATCTAAGTTACATTACGATTTGATACGGAAGAACTTATTAGTGTATAATCTGTTTTTTGAAAACATTTTCATCCATGCTTATCCAATATATTCTCGCCCTTATTTTCTTTAGTATTTAATATTAAACTACTTACAGATAGTTATATCAACTTTTAAGAAATAACATAACCCTCAATCTGCCCAAGTCATCTACGAGGAACTGCAAAAGTTATTTATCATACCTCTATTTTAACTAAATTAACTTATATGTGTGTGAACACAACCTAATCCTTCTGTTTGTATATAAAGCTAAGCTTGTTTCGTATATATGAAGACAAAATTGAAGATATATTAATACGATCTCGAGGCATGGTAATATCCAGTTATAAATATACTCATTAGTAGCGGAGTTAGTCTTCTTTCAAATATATGGCGATAAAACAAGATATATCGACATATATGCGTTATATGCATCTATATATTTAAAATCTCTTGTTACCATTATTGTCAATCACTAATTTCCCCATATGACTCTGTATACAATGTATCTTTATGTATCAGCAATGTATTTTCACAATTTCTCTCCTATGAGACAACTTGTGATGCAGTGAATTATAACTAACGACATAGTAACTTATATTCACTTACAGATCTCTGTTATAAACATGACCCATGGGAAAAATATAGCCATAAGGAAACCACAAACATTTGTAGTTTAATTGGAATTTGAATCGTTAAATATCAAGGTTAGTGTACACACATAATTTAATACTAATTATAAAGTCGAGAACAAACAATTTTAATGCTCTGATGAAAAGTATTTGATTTTATTTCACTTTATTTTATCTCTACAATAATTGGTAGAAAACACATCAGCAATTATCGTCTCTTTTGTAACTCTGAGTGAAAAATCTAACATAACCTTAAGCAGATTTCTTTGAAGCAAACCCCAATCAACGCCATAGAGACACAACCCAAACTTCAAACGTTAGTTCTGAACGCCACAAATTAGTAAATTAATAGTTATTGTTGTTGAAAAACCACCCTGTCACTGTGATTATTTTCCAATCAAATTCAGTGTATGATATTTTTGAAGATTATAAACAAAGTCAATACTGCTGTGTGGAATTGTTTCCTTCTCCCTGTTTTTAATACGGAAATATGGTTCTCTGCTAGTCAAGGTTAAAACTTGAGTAAGTCATATTAATTATCGTCAAAATATGTACAGAACTGGATAAAAAATATTTCAGAATGTACGTACATCCATTTCTGTTTTGAGTTCGATTTCTAAGGAAGAGGATGGTACATTTTATCTCTCGGTGGTTGAACAAATTTACAACACAAATAGCCGGATAAAGACTTCAGTCATTCACGTTTTGCGGCGTCTTTGTAATTAATACCAACTTCATTCCTGTTATATTTAGTATTCACAATTTAAGTAATACATCAGTTTTTGTTCTCTTGAAGCACATATTCGTTACAAATAAGTTTTGATGTGCATTTTGTTCAAAATAGAATGCAGGAGAGCAGTGTGGTTATATGTACACGGCTTTAAAATAATGGTACGGGTTTGCACGGGAGTCCGATAAGTTGTTATTTGAGTACAGAAAACAAAGTATCTACAGAGGCATATGTTAAACTGGAGACGTTAGTGTGCTTGTAGCTCGGCACCTTGAAGAGCAACTTTAGACGATGGATTGGCAAACAAGTTAAGTTACTTGAATCTTTATTCCATTCGGACTTCGAGTGAACAACAAATGGGCCAATACTATGCAAAGTAAGTAGTATAATATTGAAATTCACTGGAGGAAGTTGTCTCAAAAAGGACATGAGGACATAGAGAACAGCAATATTACTTATACGTTATGATGGACTATCTTTCCTAGTCCAAATTCCAAATTTTAGTCTGTGTTATTTGAAACGTCAGAACTTATGCATATTTTTTAGGTGCTGCGTTGCTCTGGTCGGCCAATCCATTAACAGCCATGTTTATAGCATAACAAGTTCTATATGTTATCATTGGTGGTCGCAAATATGTGCTGAGGTTGACGCTTCTACAAATATTCCTGCATTGTGAGTCCTGTTCGGATTGTGTCAGGCATGCTATTGTTCACATTGTCGCTTTGATGAAGATATTACTCTGTGTTAACCGAAGACGTACACTGAGGACTTAGTATCTCGAATACCGTCGATCATGCGCAGTGAAACAGGAAATAAAACTGATTTTTTTTTAAAAGTTACTAATATTCAGAAGAAAATCTTTGGAGAATTACGAATAAAATTTTCAGATAAATTCTGGAAGTCCACAAGAACCAACTTACAGATCATTTCTAGAAGATTTTCTCCCTAATTTCTTCGGGAAATTTGCAGAAATCTATGAATAGGAAGGGTTACTAGAAGTGATATATTACCGATTAGATGAGTTGTATTGGTACTGAAGTACTGTCTCTCAGTTTTGTGTGAGGTGCACATAAAATGAAACGATTATTGTCCAAATAATCTTTCGACATCGGAAAATAGCTGATTTTCCATATAATCATAAACTCTTTCTTTATTTTTCAAAAAATATTTTCCTTTTAATATTTGATATTGTATTCTGTCCCTTAGCTCAATCTCATAATAATTGCTTGATATTATTATTTTTTGTATATTGTAATATGTTAATTGAAAAGATCATAATCAAAGATTCGGTTGAGAATTGTCCATCTACATAAAGAGAAATAAAGTTTTCAAATAATTGCTATTGCAGTTTCGTGCTCATTAATTGCTTTGAACCAATCTGTAACATCTATAATGAAATGAGTGCCTTAATCAGTGTGATTTTGAAAATAATTAGAAGTACAGACCAATATAACCCACGTATTTTGGCGAAATACAATATTGTGTCTGCATTTCGTTTTTCAAGTTCATAAGAACTTCATGTCATCAAACTGATGAAAAAAATTCGTGGTAAGATTAGTTGGAATAGTTTTTGCTTACGTGTAACGAGAGTGACTACGCTGACATTGAGAAAGGGAAATTTGTGGGGAACCCTATCGTTCAAAAGCTTGATGTCAGCATTGTCATGGTTATGCAATACTCCTCTGGAAAAGGAATCGGACTCTTAAATTATATCACGAGCATCATTAAGAGAAGAGCCCATACGGAGATCAGGAACAGAGCTATATCTGAATACCGTCCAATATCTATTTGTATGGCAAGTGAATTCTTCTTACCTAGGAGCGTGCCCGAAGCATACAGCAAGAATAATCAGTAAATTTACCAAAAACATGTAAATACAAGTAGGGACCTGCAAACTCCTTACGGTTTAAGTCCTATAAAATATAACGATATTGACAAGCATAGTACTCAACAAGGAAAATTCAGCTGTATACAGCTCTCCTCCCAGAAGAAAATTTAAACAATAGGAAATTATCATTTGTGGATTTTATGCCGCGTAAATTTGATGCACATGTACAGAATTTTCGAACGAATAATGCCTGCCTAAGAATTTAATCTAGAACATTAATGAACACATTCGGTGTTTTTCGATGCGAAAAATATATGTTGCAAATATTTTGTAATTAAGTGCTAATCATTTAGTAAGTTTTGGTTATTTCAAAATTATCGGACGTGAAGTTTCATCATAAAATAGTGGTAAAAAACAGTTTTCAAATATTATAATTTGTTGGAGCTTAACTAACTAAATACTTGGAAACAATCAACGTTTAATCATCAGTTTATTTTATGCATTTCCACTTTCATGTGTGCGTTAGATGTAAATGTATGTTATGCAATGCATAAAATTTATTTATGCTATATAGACGCAGGAACGGATGTGTGTTAAGCCGTTTCTTTGATAACCACATGTTTCTGGGTTCAGTCTACTATAGCTCTTGACCGACCAAATCCTTGAGACTGGATCTGATAGACAGACACTGAGAGAAGCACCTCATCTTTATATAGATAGATAGATCGATATATATATATATATATATATATATATATATATATATATATGTATATATATATATATATATATATATATATATATATATATAGAGAGAGAGAGAGAGAGAGAGAGAGAGAGAGAGACAGACAGACAGATAGATAGATAGATAGATAGATAGATAGATAGATAGATAGATAGATAGAGAGATAATGAATATTCACGGAAGCAGAATTAATACCAAAAGAAAGTATTTACCTTCTTTTAGCGCAGATGTTAGTTAGAACAAAGAATACTGCGTTATATGAGAATAATAACACAATATATTGTGTGTTCTAACACAAAATCGCCTTTAGGTGGGAGATGAATGAACTTCAGTGTTATATTAAAGCCATAGGCATTTTGAGGTACTTCCTCAATAGACAATATTTTGTTGAATGGAGAATAGACTGTTATGTCTTTGCGAGGCGTTATTGAAAGCCAATGGAATGGAAAAGTGACGTGTCTTGATAATCCGACGGGCATACCAGACTGTTTTCGCTCCTCAACGATATAAACACGAGTGCTTTTATGCACAACTATATGTGCTGTCCTCTCATGGTATTTAACTTGTTATTCTCTCTTATAACACATGTAAGTTAAGCGTCAGATAAATATTACCTTATATACGTACATACATACATGCACACACTTACACACACACACACACACGCACACACACACACACACACGCACACACACACATGCATACGCACACACACACACACACACACACACACACACACACACACACACACACACACACACACATATATATATATATATATATATAGTAATAGCGTGAACTTAGGAGGGAAATTCATAAATCCTTTAAGGCAACGTACGTTTTCACAAATCGCTTGTCTGTAATGATGCATTCCCCATCCATAGGATATTACAAATATGATTTGCAATATCAAGGGATCGTTATGACCTCACTTAAAGACATTTCACATAAATGAAGTTAGAAGATACGTGTGTGGCGCGCGCGTATTCGTTTGTTTTTGTGTATGCGAGAGTCCCTCACCACCGCTGAATGACCAGTGTTGCTTTGACCGATATATTATAAATTTACACATACAAATACGTAAATGCATAAATATATATGTATATAAACATATACTTATATGTGTGTGAGAGCGCGAGTTGCCTGTGTATGAAAACATGCGAATGTATAATAATGTATATGCACAGTATATAACAGAACAGAACACATTCGTTTCATGAGATGTTAGGAGTTAGATTATACGTGTCTGTGTTTGTGTGGATGTGCGTGTGTATGTATTTCTTGGTGTGAGTGAGATATAAACTTATGCCAGTCCGTTTAAATGATCTTATACATAAGGTCAGAAAATCTATTTCTGATGTCCATTTCGAGCTATTTTCATTAAGCTGTAAGACTTTAAATACTTTATAAATATATCTATATTTGTAATCTATAGTGTATATTGCTCCATTTTAAAGTTACATTTAAAGAAGATTTCGGTCTAATTAATTTTAATATTTATGACTAAGTAACACTATACTCTCCAAAATAATTTTATATTTCTAGAAAACGTCTTATCTGCAATACATAAGTATAATTTTTGTAAGAGATGTACAAACATCGTAAAAATATTATGAAGGTACGTTGAAACATTGCTATTTGCATGAAAGTAGGTTTTGTGGTTATTTCTAAACCTTCATCATTATTTTCCAAATTAGAGTTTAATAAGCTATTTACATATTGCTTAATCTAATTGCCAGGGCATTGTTTCATTAATATATTATATTGTAATTAATTTTTTAATGTTATTATGAAAAATAATCTCTTCAAGCCAACGTTTTCACTGGGGAAGTATATTTATTTGTTTCAATTTTTAATCTTCCAGAAATAAATACTCGTATTGTGTCAATCAAGCATTGTTTGGGGGTTTATTGTTAAAATTGCCATCTATCAATGATGAAGTGCATAGAAAAAACTTAAATATGTTAATACAGATTCCACTCACAGTTTTATTTTGACATTACTCATACAATTAATATACAAGAAACACAAATGAGAAACCATACGCAGTACTATATAGTTTTATCTATATAGAAAATATTTTGTCTAATCAATACGGTATGTTTAGTTTCAAAAATAAGCTTTCATTTTACCTTTTTTCTTATTGTTTTTTTTTATTATTTTTTTATAACTATTACCTTGCTAAAACAGGTGTACAATTTCCTGATAAGTGGGGTGTCATTTTTTGAAGTTAGAACTTTGAATTACATTTAACTTCTTTTATAAGAAACTTTTTTTTTTAAAAAAAAAAAAGGAAAATTTCTTGTTCGATTCATTAGTACAGATTAAATTTAGTTGATGTGACGCAACACGGTCGAAATACTGGGGATCCCAAAGTTCTCTTACCTTGACGAATCTACTAAAAAGATAAGTTCCTTTCCAATAACGAAATACAAGAGTATTGCGTTCGAAACATATTGGGAGTGAATATTTAATTCATCATTCAGATTTTCGCTGTTCAGCGTGTACATGACAGTTTATTATCCCGTTAATATTGTCGTTTTTATGCTCGCCTAAAAAATGAGGTTTTTATATTGCTCAGTGAAATACAAAGGAGAATATAGAATGAAATCTTTAAATTTCTAATTAAAGTATCAAAATGAATGTTAACTCTTTAAGAATGTTCCTTTTAACTTAGTTAATTTCCCATCGATTTCATTTGGGATATCAGACGGAAGTGGTTTTTATTCACAAAATGCAGTAAATTTGGCAACGAATTGGTATTGGATCGAATGTGAAAATCTTCGTATCTTCCCTTTGAAGCAATTCTACTTAACTTATTCAATTAATGATTTTGGATTCAATCATTTTACAAATCTTTGAAATCAGGACACTTTTTACAAACAATGGAAAACCAAAAATGAGAGGGACGAAGCATAAATCTTTATCATAAAATATTTCTAGTGTTTAGAGAAACAAACGAATGTCAAATCGTTTTGCGACAGAATTGATTATACAATGAAATTACTTCTGAATTAATGAACACTAATATAAGGATCTCTAGATTCTTTTAATATATTTTTATATATTTTAGTCAAAATAAATCATTTAGCCTATTACTCAACAATGTTAATTTCACAAGATAATTTTTTCAAGCACAGAGAACAAAGGATTTCATAAATATAATCCTCGGCCTTGTAAACTAGACTTCTAAATATGGTAACCTTGGACACAATACATTCCTATTCATATAACTAAACTAGTATATTCTTTGAAAATCTAACGATTGTTTATCTGTAGACTAACTGGCATGTTTATTATATAGGTTCGGGTCCCACATACAGTATTCCACGTTTTATAACCAAAGGTATTTCTAAACCAAATGTTGACACGCTGTTATTTATAGCTTTATCCGCTTGAAGATTGACCTCCCCCCCCCCCAAAAAAAAATTAATCGAAGCTTCAAAATTCTTATAAAGTTTCTATATTCTTATAAAGTCAAAAGTACGTATATGCCTGGATGTATGTATGCCTGCGTGTATCTATATATATATATATATATATATATATATATATATATATATATATATATACATATATGTATATATACTCACGCACACACACATACACACATACGCACACACACACACACATGTACATATATATATATATATTACTAAACGTTTCGACTATATGTACTTATCGTTCTACAAGTAGTTTGCCGTACGTGCGTACGTTCATCAGGCGTTAGTCGCCTGATTGGCGGCTGATGAACGTACGCATGTACGGGAAACTATTAGTAGCGAGAAAAATACATGTAGTAGAAACGTTTAGTAATTCTGAACTCTCATTGGATGGAGTACTCTTTGTATTGACTTTTACGCAGTTATTTTCTTATATATATATATATATATATACGGGATCTCAAAAAAACACTGTTACAACGCCAATATCCCTCCACACTCATAGATCTTGGAATAAAACGTGCCAAGGAACTTGACAAAAACACACTAAAAACCAACCAACATAATAACACACCCAACCCCAAAATACTTCCATACATCTCCACCCATAACCCCAATAACATCGAAGCATTCACCATAATTAAACAAAACCTCCCCTTACTCACCACAGACCCGAAAATGAACAATATCATTAATACACACAAAGTCCTTAAATGCAAAAGACAACACAAATCTTTGAAAACATTATTAACCAATTCCAAACTACATACACCACTTCCACCCCCAACAGTTAAAAATGTGCACGCCCTAATTGTGGCACCTGCCCTTACCTACTTGAAGGCTCTGAATTTACCTTCAAACGAGGAACAAAGTTTAATATTAAAACCAATTTCTCTTGTTCCTCGAGTAACCTCATTTATGTCCTTACTTGCGCAGGTTGCCAAAACTTCTATATCGGACAGACGAGCCTCCCATTACGTAGAAGAGTAGCTGTCCATAAGGAACAAATAAACCTCCCCCAATACCGCCAAATTCCACTCAGTGGCCACATAGACTCTTGCGCCAGAAACAAAAACCCTAAATTCATTATATTCCCTTTCTATCAATGTAAAGACAGAATCTCCACACAAGAAAGAATCAACAAGGAGAATCTTTTCATAGAGAAATTCCAACCATTTCTTAACACACACACCCCTCAGTGACCTTATTTCTCTATGAACAGACACAAACTTCCTGTTTTGAAAAAAAGAGCTCATAACTCTAACTAAAAACACTTGTCTCCCCTTACACACACTTCCTGTTTTGACACCACATTTCCTGCTTAACACAAACCTTTAACCCTTTTTTAAAACCTAACAAAACTCAACTCTCATGCATCCTTATTTTTCCTACCAATTTATACATGAACTACTATTGAACTACACAAGCTCAAAGACAATATAATGTATGGGTATATTTATTTTTTTATATATTATTGTTTTATATATTATTTTCTTCATTTTGTACTTTTTTGTACTTCTTTGTAAAAAAACATTTGCATTCTCCTTCTTGATAATTTGCTTCATCGCAATGAAAACCGGTTAGAATAAATCTTAATTAAATTATGCTCCCAGTTCAGCATTCTGGCTTTTTTACATTTTCCTATTATTTCTCCACGTGCGGTTAACACAACCCCACTATTTACTGATTTATATATATATATATATATATATATATATATATATATATATATATATATATATATATACATATGTATGTATGTATGTATGTACGTATGTATGTATGTATGTATAGCTATTTCCAACAATGTTAACAGTGTGAATGGATGAATGCCTTGAAATATATTACATTATATGGAATTGGTAATTTCACACATCCATGGTTAGATTACAACTTGTTCCAAGGTTAGCTGCACCGTTTATCTTTCCCAGTTGATAACGAAACTACAAGACATGATTAACTTAATTAAATCAACTGATCCCCTTGTGTCCTGATATGCAAGTATATGGCCTGGTTCAAGCAAAGTTAATCAATAATTTATGTATCCATATTAATGAATGATGAGGGAAACATGCATATATGTTTTAAGCCCAAAGGTAAATCAGAGTGTAAAAATATATCATCTCCGGCCTGTAAATATGTCTTTCCATATCTGTTTATCAACGTCTGCTACCACAGAAATTGGTGATGATGAGTAAATGACTCAAATATAGGCTTACAAACAAAAGGAAGACGTTAGATCCAGTTACTATGGTGCTATTTCTAACCTATCACATAACTTACTGTGTTGTTTGCCAACCTATTTCTTCTATAAAAATGTAAATAATTTCTTTCAAAACGGATACATGGAATGTAAAATGGAAACTGTTGTAGTTACATAAAATCTGTATCGATTTTTTTTATTTATTTAGTAAAAACGAACCAAGGAACTGATATTCGACGCCATTCTTTTCTGGGACTCGCTGTTCGAGGAAATTAGCTTCTCTTGTCAATTACTTGCGAAATCAAGATTTGCGACGCCTTCTAATAATGTTATCAAATCAAAATCAATAGTATGCGTGAGAAAGTTGTCCTTAGAATCATAACAAGAAATGTCTACGCTGAAGAGAAATCAGTGCATTGAACTAATCTGTAACACTTGATTATGTCGATTTATTACATGCATATAAAACAAATCTAAATGAGTCTCATTTTACGAAATATCAGATTATAAGAACCCAATGAAATGATCCAAAGTACGAGAATCATATATCGCAAGCATTAACTTGTTAACAATCGATCGAAATATTTCAAATGGAAAAAGAAATACAAATATTCTCCTGATATCTTTCAAACTTTATCGCATTGAATAATAAATAGGTTAGTCAGCATTACAAAATAGGAAGTGCAGATCTATGTATAAATCAAAACTGCTAACAATCCAGGCAAATGTGTATAATACACGCACTGACACACACATATATATATATATATATATATATATATATATATATATATATATATATATATATGTATATATATATATATATATATATATATATATATACATACATTTACATATATATACACATATATACACACACATACATATATTAGAAACAAGTTAAAAATAACGGTCATATTATTCCTTCATTGGAGCAGATTTGGCTTACAGCTGTTTCCAGTAGTCATTATAGGTACATTATTGATATGGTTACTAAAAAATTGGTTTGTTGATCAATTCAGGCAAGGAAATTAATGCTACTTTCGTCACACCCCTTTCTGGATATAACAAGCAGACCACTGAGGGAATGACTATTGTGTGGGGAAGACGGGAGGATAAGATGGGAATGTTCAAGCAGAATAGAGAAAAGTAATAGGCATGTTACAAAGCGGCCGAAGAAGGCAAGAGAATAATACAGGAGTATTTGGAAGTGAACACTCTAAAACATCAGTCTTTGTAATCAGGTCAGCACCGATTACCACATTGCATATTCTCCAACCATTGTGGTGACATTTCTTATGGGTTTTTCGTGGATATGGTCTGGCTAAGTCAGTAATGTTCATTGCTTTAATCTAACATGGTGGGGGGAATGATGTTGGAAACTGAGTGAATACTATTTTTGGTAGTATTGCATACGTCATAAATGCTCTTATTATCCGGATATATATACTGAAAATTGTTGGCAATTCGATATAGATTCAGATTAACCTCATTAGTCAGGTTTTAAAATTTAAACCAGTAAGAGGGTTATGGATTAAAATTTTAACTAGATTTAAGTGTTTCTAAAATTGGTATTAATGTAAACTAAGATATAAAGGGTTAGAGTAAATTTGCAGAGTAATGTGTTATACAAAAACAATTATGATGAAATGACAACATCAATATCCAAATCAATATCAACATCAATAATATAAATATTAATTTGTCAATTTGTTCTTTTTGTACGTACCTGTCGTCTGTGTTACACTTACCTTAAAGAAGAAGTGAATGGCAAAGCATGAGAAAGGAGGACAGAGAGGAAGTAAGAGGGAAAGAGAGAAAGTGAGAGAGAAACAGAGAGAAAGTAAGAAAGAGACAGTAAGAGAGGGAGAGAGAAAGGGAAAGAGAGAGAGAAAGAGAGAGAGAGAGAGAGAGAGAGAGAAAGAGAGATTGAAGGAGATAGTAAGTGGTGACGGCGTTCGTTTGTGTTTTTAAATGTTTCAGAGAAGACAGGAAAAGAGAGTGAGAGAGAGAAAGAGAGAGAGAGAGAGATTAGAAACTTACTTGGAGGCAATGCGTGGCGTTCGATCATATAATAACAGAGAGAGAGTGAAAGAGACAGTGAGTGATGACGGCTTTCGTTTTGTGTTTTTTAAATGTTTATGGCATCGCAAGCAAAGTAGATACATAGATACATACACACACTGTTAAATTAAAAGCGGGAGAGAGGAGAGACACAGAGGAAGTGAATGAGAATACGAGAAAGTGAGAGAGACACTAGATACATAGATCCCAAAAAGTCGATACAGAGATATATATGTGTATGTGTGTGTATGGGTGTATATATGTATAGATATATGTATGCATGTATATATGTGTACATATTACATGTACATCTGTATATATATATACATCTATATGTATACACCTCTCTCTCTCTCTCTCTCTCTATATATATATATATATATATATACATGTATATGGAAACATTTGTGCAGATATACATATGCACGTATACATGTATATATGCGTGTATGCCTGTATATATGTGAGAGTATAGTTTCACTGCAGTAGATTCAGTATGAAAATGAAACCATTAAAGTGAAAGTATTTGACATGAGTGTTTTTGTTTCAATTTTGACACGTAATACTTAAATAGTGGACGAGATATTATGTTGCTGTGGGCTCAAACTATGCAAGAAGTTAAAAATTATTTTGACTAAAACACAACCGGGACCCTAAGTAAGTCATGTGTAAAATTTGAATGAAATTGGTTGTGCAAGTCTCGAGTTTTAGGGATTCATACAGACACACACACACACACATACATTCTCATTTATATATATATATAGATGATTGAATTAGAATTTGTCATATACAAACACACACGCGCGCGCATATATATTACAATACATGTATTTGGTTTGACTTATGTATATATATACTTATAACCAGTTGAAGTCTGGAATAATCTTCAGATTTTCAGTGTCACCCATAACTTTGTTCTCGCAAGAGTTTTATAAAGGCAATTGCATAATAAGAATTTAAATCTGAAGAATGTATTTACAGTCGGCAGATTACTTTTCAAGTTGGTATACATGTTTTCTGTTTATTTTATTGCTGAATTTACCTCACTGGCTGATAGATAATTAATTTACACTGGTTTGCAAAAATTTTCTTTCCTCCAGATAGTACGAAACGCGTTTGTGGCGCCCTTTAACTGAGATTTTGACGTTAATATTCCACAAGTACACTTTCATATTATGGCGGATATGCCTTCTACATAACTATAACATTTGGTCTCCAGAACGTTTGCTTTCACAAATACCATCGCATATTTTGCTGAACTACATCTTATATCTTATATAGATAGTTACTCTTAAAATTTATTTGAGCAGGTGCCTACGATATGAGTACCAACAACACTGAAAAACTATACCGTTTAAAGTGAAAGCTAGTAAAAGTATTTAATTTAATACGTGTTATACTAGTTATTTATGAAGCTGCTAATCTGTAATTTGCCCATAAAAAGAAATCTTGCAGTAAAGTTGCCTAATTTCTGGGGGTGAGTAATCACGGTCGTTATTTTGGAAATACTTTCTGGGGAGCTCGTTTCCAACTCCATGATGTAATTTGACCCATGTATGCAAACTCAAACTATATTAATTCCCTGCTGTGTAAGGGGATTAGTAGATGCTTTATTATGCGATTTTCGAAGGATCATTCACTTGATACTAAGCCTTTAGTTGAATTTAGTTGAAGATAGATGATCTAGTATCTTACTCATTGTAGACATTCCCGATGGTGGTTTTATCTTTGATGTCACAAATATCATACACATTTCAAAAGAATGATCCAACTGAAAGCAGAAGTAATGGTAGAGCTGAAACATCTTGGGGTATCTGATTAATTATGTCAAGAGAGATCTGGAAAACGTATTTTTACATATTTTAATATTAATTGAGAAATCTGGAAAACATATCTTTACATATAATAATATTAATTAAGGAATCTGGAAAATATTTTTACATACAGTAATATTAATTCCTAAGATACGTCACAATTGCCATAGAAAAGAATATATATGTTCATCTATATCTATGCACCTGTGGTTTTCCACGTCGAGAACAACAAACAAAGATCATTGACAGAAATATTATTAGTGTAGGCTTTATGTATGCATATATATAAACATGTACATATGTTAATTCATGTAGTTTGTCATCAATGATAAAAGAGCAGGTTTATAATCTAGAAACAATATTTTCACAATTTAAGTTAATAACTTTCTCCCTCTTCGTCCTACGGTTCGTACTGCTCCTCAAACTCCTCGTTATTATCACCATATGGGGAGTCATGTATATATGAATATACTTTTGCTTCTCGACATGAATGCATGCACAAACTCGTGGAATCAATCAAAGTCATGTATGTATGTATGTATGTATGTATGTATGTATGTATGCATGTATGTATGTATTTATGTGTGTATGTATGTAACTATGTATGTATTTATGTGTATATATATATATATATATATATATATATATATATATATATATATATATATGTGTGAGAAAGTTGGTATGTGAAAGCACGTGGTTGGATGTATAGAAGATAATAAGAGTGAAAAACTACAGAAGGCTTGTGTTACATGGTTAAAGTATATATTTAAACTATGTCAGAAAAATGTTAGAAAAATGTTATAAAATCTTTTTGGTATATAAACATTGTATTTTGAGAAATAACCGGTTTCGTGTTGTCTTTTCAAATTTCTCTACTTAATGGTAACGTGTTCGCTCCAGTCTGAAAAAGAAGAGTTCTAGATAGGGGGAGGAAGTTAGGGATTTCTTCCGGTATATGGGAGATAATCGAAATCTAGGAGGTGGTAGAATTTGATTAAGTTACCATGGTTTTGTTCAATATTTTTTTCTTTTTTTCCTTTTTTCTCAGTGGGGTGATGAATTTCCTTATTTAAATGTGTTAGCAATGGTTAAGTTTGGGTTTGTATTTTTGAATGAAAAAGGTTTCCTTATTTGATCTAATCTGTGTTGGTGTTTTAATGGCACGTTGATAGAAAGGAAAGATTATAAATTGTGGTAGCATTTGTTTTGCGCATTTCTCAATATGATCACTAAAAGGTATCATTCGGTGTTCTGGGCATGCAATCTGCTGGCGGTGCAGAGTGCATCTACATTTGAGCGATAATCCTGTGGACCCTATGTAATTCTCGTGGCAGCCCGGGCATCTTATTACATAAATAAGATTTTCTGAGGCACAAGTAAAGTTAGATTTAACTTTGAATTTGTGTCCCTCTGAGAAAAAAGGAAAAAAAAAGAAATATAGAACAAAACCATGGTAAATTAATCAAATTCTACCACCTCCTAGATTTCGATTATCTCCCCTATACCGGAAGAAATCCCTAATTACCTCCCCCTATCTAGAACTCTTCTTTTTCAGACAGGAGCGAACACGTTACAATGAAGTAGAGAAATTTGAAAAGACAACACGAAACCGGTTATTTCTCAAAATACAATGTATATATACCAAAAAGATTTTATAACATTTTTCTAACATGTTTCTGAAATAATTTAACTATATACTTTAACCATGTAACACAAGCCTTCTGTAGTTTTTTCACTCTTATTATCTTTTATATTATATATATATATATATATATATATATATATATATATATATATATATATATATATATATATATAGTGAGTGAGTGAGTGAGTGAGTGAGTGAGTGAGTGAGTGCACAGTAGTATATTCTTCTCAACTATATTATGTATTATATAAATATGTCGCTGACTACACTTTGAGTTTCATATTATATTCTATACATAAAACAAATTACATCAGTGTCGGCCCTTTTCATATCTTACTACCTAACAAGTAAAAGGCTGCATATTGACGTCTCCAACTTCTGAATTAATTATACAATAGATTTATTATTTTAGTGCCAATAAATCAATATCTTCACTAAGGCAATGATGCCCATGTCTCGTTTCCTAGTTTCTAACATAAAATTGTGTAATAGTTAGCATTTCCCACCACAAAAAAACTATATACATATATTTCATTCACTGTGATACGTTGTACATATCATAATTTAATCATCCAATATCTACATGATGCCATTTAAATGAAAAGAATTAACCACAATTCATTTGCGGTAGACAGACCAGTAATATTGAAATATGCTTAAAGATATTTAGAATCCTATTGTTGTCTTCTCTAATCATAAGTGACTTGAAACAGCAATGACATTAACTGACATTTTCACAGCAACACATTTTCGGTGGCTCCAATAATACCAAGCGTTTAAGGCTTAACAACAAAATACCACATCTGCTAAGCTGCATGCATTCATATCACAAATTCACATGCTTTTATTTGCAACATCTGCCATTAGAAATGAGGTAACGTGTTTCTCTGTCTGGCTTTATTTGACACCCTATTCTAGCAAACAAGTATACGAGGAATTTAATATCACAGTTAAACATATATGTGTGCGTGCCTGCCTGTGCGTGTCTTTGTCCATGTATGTAGTTGTGCGTCTGTATGTTTGTGTGTGCGTGCGTGTGTTTCTTAGAGTTTTATTTAAGTTCTTCTTGTGAGACTTCATACCTGTCGCCAACAAAGCGACACGACTTTTTGAGTTAAGGAAGTTCCCGCTGTTTGTAAATATATGGTTAAGCTTATGTATGTATGTATGTATGTATGTATGTAGGTATGTATGTGTGCATGTATGTATGTATATATATGTATGCATGTGTGTATGTATGCATGTATATATGTATGTATGTATGTGAGTATGTATGTAAGTATGTATGTATGTATGTATGTGAGTATGTATGTATGTATAGTGTTTAGTATATTTGACCTAGATCGTCATATTCTTTTGATAAAAAAAGTATTTAAGTAATTCATAATTTAGATGACAACGGTTAATTTTGAATTTTGATGCACGCTGTTCTTTCAGTATATCGAAATGTAGTTAAAGAACAAAAGCCTAGGAGTATCTTGTTTATTTAGCGGCTATGACACTTCGTTTGCTGCCGTCTAACAAAAATAAATTTCGTCATTTTGTTCCCAATACGACCAGATGCGGGAGACATTCATCTCTGAAGTGTTGGTTGCTTTATCGAACGTATAGGCTAAATTCTGCATATGAAATTACAAAATAAATTAACTTAAGCCATAATAATACAAATGATGCAGAAGTGAAACGTATTATTTTATTGCCAATATTGATTCTCTCACCTGATTTCTGATACTTGTTATGTCAACATTGTCACAGATGATTATGTTTTACCTACGAAAAAATGAGTCACTAGGTTTCGAGAAATAGCAACAATAGTAATTATTTTCTTTTTAACTCATGCTCAACAACATTCCACTGAGAACCGATCAGGATTTAATATACATCCAGTCACTAATAATGTTATGATTTTTGAAATATATTTGAAAGTAAAATAAAACAAAGATGAAATTAATTAACTTCATTATATAAGCTACAATAATAATGGGTTCGAAACATATAACATGAAATGAATTATTTATTTTTTAAGATCGTTCATATATTTTAAATATTAATAATTAACTACTGAGTATTCTTACAAAAATACTCATCTGTCTTTAAAATAAGTAGATTGTACGCACTTATTTTACTCGTTAGGAATAACAGCCAAATCTTTTTCAACTGTCTAGACATGGAACAAGTGTGCATTTAGATCTAAAATGAAGGATGATCTGTAGCTAATCAACATGAACTTATATCGTCTTCCCACGTTTATTATAGCGGGTTAAGTTTCTACTTGGTAGAAGTTTTCATGGGAATGGTCCACCAACATTCCTTGTGTTGATATTTATGCGAGTATTTCAATAACAGCAAGCATCTGTATATTTATCCCAGGAGAGACTTTTCTTCGGTGGCATTGTATATTGTTTTCAGTGACCACATTGTGTTGCATTGGCAAGCAGTAATTTTATATTTCGGTCAGCTGTTTATCGGGTTTGAATTCTTCTTCAAATATATGATGTAATCGATATTTCCGGTTGATTTTTAGGACTTCAAGGGCTTCATTAAACTATTTGTTTATATGCTTTGTATTAACAATTTCCTTCTCTTGAATTATAAAGGCTTAATCTTCGAAGTGTGATGTCATGAAGCTGTCGTGCGCCAACTTTACGGCATTCTTAAGGCTCTACGAAAAAATGTCCCATTGTTAGACTGAAAATATTCAGCAACCAGGCTAAAATATGAAATGAATTCCTTTCAACTAAGGCAAAAATGCTAGGATTTGCTTAACTCCTCCAAGATATTGAAGCAATGTAAGTATATCCTTCTGCAAATTAAAAGCAAGTTTGGTATTACAGTTCTATATTTAAGACATGAGGAATTATGTACATTATTTACATTATTTACAATTGACGGATGTTTCTTCTTGCCGTCTTTGTTGTTAACACAACGTTTTGGCTGATATACCCCGGGCTGGAGGGTATATCAGCCGAAACGGTGTATTAACAACAAAACTAGATGAGGACAAATATCCATCAATTGTAAATAATGTAAATAATTATTCATAATACTTTTAATTACCCCTGCCTGCAGTGCGGCTATCACGGTATCTTTGGGGGAATTAGTCTTGATAAAAAGTCTGCATGACCAATTTTTTCGATGCAATATATTACATTTTGAAATTGTAATTTAGTACCCCAATGTTGCAGTTTTTGATCCATAAATTGATATCAATGGTAGATGATCTGTTTGTGTCAAAAAATTTCTAGCATGTAGAAACCTGTGAAATTTTTTCACAGCAAAGATAATCGATTGGGCTTCTTTTTCTATTCGACTGTATTTTCTGTCTGACACTATCAACGAGCGCGAAACATCAGTCAAGTTTTTCGCACTTCCATCTATATACTTGTGTAGCAAAACTGCTCCTATTCCGTACTCCGAAGCATCAGACGCTATAACAATGACCATTTCAGAATCGAATGCACTGGAAACAAATCTGTGATTAGAATTTTTTTTATTTCTTCAAACGCATTTTGGCATTTCACCGACCGATTCCATTTTACTTCCTTATTTAATAAGTCATTCAATGAAGCTCTTCATTTGTGCATGTCAGGAATGTAGTTTTGGTAGTAGTATGGCAGCCCGAGAAACCTTTTTAATGTTGGTGTATTTGTCGGAGCAGGCATATTCTTTATTGCGTCTGCCCTCGAAGGGTCAGGCCGTCTGCCATTTTTATCAAATATTTGCTTTAAGTACTTAAATTGCTCCAAAAAGAATTCACATTTTTCTTCATTCAAAGTGAATCTGTAATCTTTAATTTTCTTGAACACAGCTCCACATGTTGTTCACGCAAATTACTTTTAACCAAAATAATGATCAAATAAGGGATTGCAAATTCACTATCTGATAACATAGCGTCCACGATTTGCTGAAATATTGCCGGTGCAACGTTTAATCCAAAACACTACCGGGTATACATTGTTTACATTATCTACATTTGACGGATATTTGTCCTCATCTCGTTTGTTGTAAACACAACGTTTCGGCTGATATACCCACCAGTCTTCAACAGGTGTCTTGAGGAAATTTCGAACCTGGGTTCTCATTCCTAAGGTATTTTTCGATGTTATTATTATCATTATTATTATTATTATTATTATTATTATTATTATTATTATTATTATTATTATTATTATTATTATTCAGGTCACTGCCTGGAATCGGACTGGGAATCTTGAGGATAGTAGCCTGCGATCTTAACCACTACACCATATGCCCGTGGGCATATGGTGTAGTGGTTAAGAGTTCGATTCCAGACAGTGACCTGAATAATAATAATAATAATAATAATAATAATAATAATAATAATAATAATAATTATAATCATAATAATAACAACAACAGCAACAACAACAACAACAGCAACAAAAACAATAAAAACAACAAGAACATCGAAAAATACCTTAGAAATGAGAACCCAGGTTCGAAATTTCCCCAAGACACCTGATAAAGGCTGGTGGGTATATCAGCCGAAACGTTGTGTTAACAACAAACATGATGAGGACAAATATCCGTCAAATGTAAATAATGTAAATAATGTATATAATTCCTCATCTCTTAAATATAGAACTGTACAACCGGATATATTTGTACAATCCTCTATGCGTATTTATTGTCAGATACTTTGAGAATTTGTCATTTACTTTAATCTGTAAATAAGCGTCAGACAGATCCACTTAAGAGAAAATGTCCTCTGGAGTCGGGAGTGGATGGTGGCATGTCTTTAAGCAATCGTTCAATCCTGTAGAGAAATCGGTACACAGCCTAATCTTATTATTTTCCTTTTTAATGCACACCGAGTGTGCCGCCCACTTGGATTAATCCACTGTTTAATGATACCACTCTTTCCCAGTCTGACCAACTCTTCATTTACGATTTCAATTACCACAAACTGTACTTTTCTGTTCGATATAAGTACGGACACAGCGATTTTACTCACGTGAAAGCAGGCTTCAATCTGTTTACATAGACTGAAGTACTCCGATAGTATCTGAAGAAACATCTTTTTCAGTTTTCTCTTCATTTCTTCAGACGATATATTTTTTAACGGGATAACCATTTATGCTTTTGCACTAGAGACTTATGAGGAAGTCCCTTATGTCAAATAACTCCAACCAACCCCTGTACCAAAAAGATTGATTATATTCTCCATAATGAATGAATACTTTTGCTTCGCATGTTTCTCCTCGAAATGTGACATCTGTACACATTTCGCCCATGAAATGTAATTTATCGCCCGTCACGCCACGCGCAATTTTCGCTGATTTACGTAATTCGCATTTATGATTGAAATATCACTACCCGTATCCAACTGGAGTTTGATAGTTACACCATTTATTTTTACGAGTACGAATTTTCTTATTTCTGCTTTCTTTTTTTTTTTCATTCTTTTTTTTCTTTTTTTTTTTATGTCATAGTCACATTCTGCTGAAGGTACTTAGAAAGTTTTGCATTCGACCCTCATAAACTTTCCCTGCAGTGTCAGCTCTTGTGACCAACTTTCTGACAACTATAGCATTTTCGGTTTTTAAACGGACGCTCTTGTCTGAAGTGTAGGCCTCCACATCCGTAACATCGATTAGGGCCTAGTACTCGTTTTTGGTTGCACCTTCCTGGTCGACATATCTGTAATTTTGCGGAATCTTGCTCTTGATTATTTTTTTTTTCACGTCGTGCTTCATTTTTACCAGTTTACATTCTTCTGAAATTATCTGTAGGGTTAAGTCTTGGTTCGCTTGCTCCATTTTTGATGGAACCCTTGCCTGAATTGCTCTACCTTCGATAGACGTAAGACCTTGTACGAAGAGAAGGGATTTAAACATTTTCTGAGTGGGTTGCTGAAGTTCAAACTTTTCACACATCTGGTTGACGACTCCGGTGTATGTAATAAGGATATCATCGTCACTTTTTCTAAGTTCCAGCATTCCATTCGAGTGTTACATAACGGACATTTGTCACAAGAGATCTTTTAGAGTAATTCAATAGTTTCATAGAAACAAATATCACTCGACTTTTGCGACAATATAAAGTTACAGTAGCGTTCATACACGGCCGGAGCTACCTTCCGTAGTAATAGCTTCACTTTCTCCTCATCTGACTTGCAATCTTTATTAAAATTTTCCTCATACCTTCTTTAGTACGTAGGAAAAGTAAAACCCTCCTTCGGATTATAAGTGAATTCAGAAATCGAGTTTGCCACGCTGTTTGACGTGAAGGAAATTACCGAATTTTAGAACTTCTTTGACAGTCACTCAATTAACTTTTGTTGCAATATTTACTTCTGCAGCTCCTGTACTTGTTGCTTATCTTAAAGCTGTATAACTGTAACTAATAGGTTTTCCATAATTTAACAACTTGTATGACGCATAGATTGTCAAAGAACCTGCGTGAGCTTCGAAAAATCCTCGTCGCCAGATGTTATATCCTTATACCTCCAATATCATAGTACGGTTGATACTGTTGACGATAGATAAAGCATGTACTTTAATAGTGTTATAACAATACAAAATAGAAACAACGGCAGTAGCAACCACGTAACGAACCAAAAATCAATATTTCCCACACACAACACCGAACTGTAAACTGTACCTGGACTTCGAAGACCAAACTACGAACTTTCGACTACGTCAGACCGCTACTCTCTGTATGTAGTGGCCCCGTCTATTCTCGTCAGAGGTTGTCGTACTCTCGCCTCAACAGAACTAAAACAAGACAAATGATTATATAATAACACATGTATATATGTAGGTAGGCAGGAACGTACGTAAGTACGTAGGGAGGAGGGAGGGGGAAGGTAGGTAAGCACGCATGTTTGTATGTGTGTGTGCGTATGTATGTATATATATATATATATATATATATATATATATTCTTATACACACATACATACATATAGATAGAGAGAGAGAGAGAAAGATATATATATATATATATATATATATATATATATATATATATATATATATATATATATAGAGAGAGAGAGAGAGAGAGAGAGAGAGATAGATAGATAGATAGATAGATAGATAGATAGATAGATAGATAGATAGATAGATAGATAGATAGATAGATAGATTGGGGGATATACCTTAGAATCTACCAAACTTGTATTGATAACACATACCAAGTGATAAATCGGGTGCTAAAGCATTTGTCATACAGAGCTAAGAAATTTAAATCCTAACTTAGATACGAGAAAATCATCAACTATGTGTGTACTGCATGTTAGCAAAGGGTAAGGTAAGGTATGGGACAGCAAGTGCAAATTCTAATAAAAATTTAATTAGCTGTGTACTTCAGTTCTCTGCGAGTTTCATTTTAATCATTGCATTAAAAATATAGATTTGCTGCCTGCATTTTTTGTTGATGTGCACAACACTGAGATCGTTCTTTTATTTACAACATCGGCACGAAACTAACGAAATTGACAATAATGTTGGTTTAAGTTCCATGTATAAAGATTGGAGAGAGGGTCCTGTCTAGCTAATATACATACTCTATATACTTTATATACGTACAAAGCTTCGAATAATGTTATAATATCCCACATATAAGATTAATAATCTCTGAATACTTACATCAGAATTGTATGTACTTGTACGGATATGAATGTACTTATAGATAAATGTACGGAAAGATATGCAAAAAGCATATAGCTATATGGTTATATGCATTATATCATCTAGGCTGGGTGATTCATATTATTTGTATGTAATTACACCATAAATGCTTATTTTAGAGGCACCCACACACTCACTCTCGCATATGCATGCACAATATAGCTTTGCGTTTGTCTATATGTGTGTGTCTATGTACATGTGCTAGTGTCTGGTATTTCAGAAGGAGATAAGTGATTGATCGAAAGAATGAAAAGTCTTCACATATAGTGTTCCTAAAACTATGTTTCTGTTGCTTTCTGCATCTATGTTTAATCAAATATAGTTTTCAATTACGTGAAAAGATTATCTTGTCCCTCTTTGATTAATGTTTTAATAACTCTACCTGACATGTGACATGTACCTGTCAAATATCATTGAACGTCAATTACTTCATCGTACTCTTTGATACGGCAGCAGAACTTAGTCCTTAAGATAGCATCAGGTTTTACGCGCGTGATCTAGTATTCTTGTTTATTTTATGCAGTCTGACATGATTTATATTGAGGATAGCTTATACTTCATTTTAACACCTCCCCCTCAACAGCATTGCGTTAATGGCGTTCTTACGATAATTTTAATCCAGCCGAAAGATATATGAGATTGATGACTATATGCAAGAGTGGACATAAATAGGCACTCACACCAATATAAACATTTGAAGACGCACGCGGCGCACATACACACGCACATGCACGTACACACACATATGCATACATACGTATCAGTGTATCCGAAATTGCACTCGTATCTCTTGCTGCACATGTGTGTCTCTACGTAAACATATGAATATATGTGCATGTACTTATACATATATATATATATATATATATATATATATATATATATATACGTGCATAAATACACAAAATATACACATACAAAAACACATGCACACACACAGACAGACATATATATGCATGTATATAGGCATTTTCTATATATGTGTGTGTATATGTGTATAATTACATATACATAAATATGTTTATTAGTGTACATATATATAAGAGAGACAGAGAGACAGACAGAGAGAGAAAGAGAGACAGAGAGGTAGATAGATACAAAGATATCATTCATGCTGGGGCACTACGTTGAAGAACTTTTAGTCGAATGAATAGAACCCAGTACCTATATTTTTAAGACTGGTACCCACTTCTTTTGACGAAGCGCTAGGTCACGGTGACCTAAACAGACCAACACTGGTGGTGGGAGAGATACAAATATAGACACACACACAGATATACCCACACATGCATACACACAAACGCACACATATATATGTATATATATGTGTGTGTGTGTGTGTGTGTTTGTGTGTATGTGTGGGTGTGTGTATGTGTGTGTATATATATATATATATATATATATATATATATTACTCTTTACTCTTTTAGTCTTTTACTCTATTACTTGTTTCAGTCAGTTGCCTGTGGCCATGCTGGAGCACCGCCTTTAGTCGAGCAAATCGACCCCAGGACTTATACTTTGTACGCATAGTACTTATTCTAGCGGTCTTTTTTGCCGAACCGCTAAGATACGGGGACGTAAAAACACCACCGTCAGTTGTCAAACACAGTACAAACACAGACACACAAACATATACACACGCATATATATATATATATATATATATATATATATATATATATATATATATATATATATATATATATATATATATATATATATATATATATATATATAAGTACATATATACGACGGGCTTCTTTCAGTTTCCATCTAACAAATCCACTCACGAGGCTTTGGTCAGCCTGAGGTTATAGTAGAAGACACTTGCCCAAGGTGCCATGCAGTGAGACTGAACCCGGAACCATGTGGTTGGTATGCAAGCTACTTACCACACAGCCACTCCTACGCCTATATATATATATATATATATATATATATATATATATATATATATATGCACGACGGGATACTTTCAGTTTCCATCAACCAAATCCACTTAAAAGGCTTTGGTTTCCCTAAGGATGTAATGGAGGACATTTACCCAAGATGCTATGCACCGGGAATGAACTCGAACCATTTCTTACCACATAGCCAGATATGTATATATTACAGAGATGTACTTGCATAGCAAATGACCTAATCTGAGATCGTGTGCTGAATCGAAAACAATTGCAGTGTGGAAGGTGTTTGTTTATAAGCCATTTAAAACACTTTAATATTTAAATTTAGATTCACTTTAACATTTAAATTTAATTTGCCAAAATTTGAGACCGCGACCTGTTCAATGATAAAATTCCGTGCTGCATCTGAGAAAGTAGCCTTTAGTTCATGATATATATATATGTACGTATGTATGTGTGAATGTATGCATGGTGCATGTATGTATGCATGTATGCATGTATGTATGTATGCATGCTTGTATGTGAGTATGTATGTATGTGTACATGTATGTGCGTATGCATGTTTACATGCGTATGCATGTGTGCATGCTTATACGCATGTAGGTATGTATATATGTAAGTATGTACGTATGTACTTATGCATGTACGTGAGTATTTAGATCTGTAGACGTGTCTGTGTGTACATGTGTATGTACATGTGAACGTATGTTTATGTACTGTAAGGTGTCTATTGAAGTTGTATAAATGACTGTTACTTTTTTGAAGTTTCTATACACACACACATATACATATATATACATATACATATATATATATATATTTAGACACACATAAATGTGTGCGTGTGCGTTTGTTCCTCTCACCACCGTCTAACGGTGAATGGATACAGCGTCTTACATACATATATGCAAATATAACATTACTTATACATATATACAAATACACTCATTCATATAGACACTTACACACACTTACAAATATACGCAAAATCTTAAAGTATACACACATATATGCTTATCCATCTATACATATATATATATGTGTCACTGTTTTCGTGGATTACGGTTACAATTAAGATTTGCATTTTTAATTTTATTTTTATTTCTTAATCTTTTTTTTACACACATATATACACTCACATACTCACCCAACACACAACACATACACACACGTACACACACACATGCATCTACACAGACACCGTCCACGCTGCAATTGTCAAATATATATAAAAAATTTACTACAGCTGCTTCTATGACATTTAAATGATGCATACTACGATAATATAATTAATCTAAGAATGCATCAATAAAATGTTCCCGAAAGATCTGTAGTAAACTTTGAACCCCGCTTATGTTCTTTGCTTTTATACATCCGTACTCCTGGTATCAACTCTGGGTACGATCTACTGTTTATATTGGATTTGGTTCTTACGTGTATATATAAATATATATATATATATTTATGTGGAGAATGGAGCAACAAATACGAGAAGAAGCAGTTCTGTTGGGCTAGTTAGCCGTTGTTTTATTGTGTGGAGGTTATCATTTACCTATATATATATATATATATATATATATATATATATATATATATATATATATATATATATATATATATATATATGTCTCTATCTGTCTACTAATTTCTCTCTGTGTCTGTCTCTGTCTCTGTCTCTCTTTCTTTCTCTCTCTATACACACACACACACGCACACACACACACACACACACATATATATACTACCAGTATAGCCCGGCCTTGCTCGGGATTAAGTTGGGATTATTAAGTTAATCAAGTTTTTTATTTCAAACCAAACTAAGTAACACGACGTCAAATTTGGGCAGAATCAGTGTAGCAACTGGAACGCATGGGTTGAGAGTTTGATCGGCAGAGGTGATCAGGTTACACATGACATCCCTTTGAAAACACCACCGCCATCATCTAACCCGTCTTTGCTCATGGGTTAGGAACCCGGAGAACATTATTTTTCTTTGTGGTTGGGTCGTTGATGACCTCTTTCTAGCATATTGGAGGTCCACTTAGTGGTCATCCCTTATACACGTGTAATACAATTTTTTCTGAATTTTCAGATTTGTTATATGCTAGGCCATTTGGTTTTAAATTGAATTAATATTCAATTTATCATCCTATCTATATAAATATATATCACATACACACACGCACGTATGTACACCAATTGCATACATATTTTTTGTACGCATACATGTTCGTATGTGTGTGTGTGTGTGTGTGTGTGCGTGTGCGTGTTGCCCGTATAGCAACAAAACACACAGACCTTGGCTTACATATATATACGGATAAATGATTTGAAATAAATATATTTTGGAAATGGCAATTTACTGTACAATACCTAGAAACGTGAACATCAGACCACATGGGTTTGTTTACATCAATTCGGCAGAGATAGAGAGAGCGCGTTCTCCCTCTCTATCTCTCTCCCTCCCTTACACACATTTATCTCTCTTTCTTTCTTTCTTTCTTTCTTTCTTTCTTTCTTTCTCTCTCTCTCCCTGTCTCACACACACAGCAACATTACACACACACACATGCTGCTCTCTCACACTAACAAAACAACTTCACATACACACCACACTTTCTGTCTGGCATACTCACTATAAAAAGATAGCGTCTATTTCTTTTTGGCAACATGTGTTTTGTGTGTAATGTTGCTGTGTGTGTGTGTGTGAGAAAGAAAGAAAGAAAGAAAGAAAGAAAGATAACTTGCATGTGTATGTAAGGGAGGGAGAGATAGAGAGAGGGAGAGAGAAAGAGAGAGAGAGAGAGGGTATTTTTTTTCTGTTTGATTGCTGCTTACCATACAGACACTTGCAAAGAAATGTATCTCTCCTTCACCCTCCCTCTCACAAACATAAATTTCTCTCTCTCTCTCTCTCTCTCACTCTCTCTCTCTCTCTCTCTCTCTCTCTCTCTCTCTACTTCAGCGCGTACGAACAGATTTGACTTCGCCATGTCAACAAACTTCAAAATTGGTAAAAGTTTATCGATGTTTACAGGTATACGCGGGTACCTCTGAGAGAGAAAGTTCACTAAAATGCACATAGGGTCATTCCGAATCTTCTGCTAAAATTGGAGTGACATGCGTGCTAATTTGTGGACGTGCATAAACCACATTCACGTACACACACACACACACACACAAACATCTTCTGTATTATAGATATTGATATATATATATATATATATATATATATATATATATTCATATAGATATAGGGTAAAAATTAATAATTAATTAATAATTAGTAATTCTGCCAAGTAATTAGGTGTGTAAGAAACCATTATCGGTAAATATAAATACAATTAAAAATTTTGGGTTCAGCAAGTATTACTTCACCACACACCGAAAATTAGAGAAATAGTAGTTTTGGCTGGTATTTTCTAATTTTCGTTGTGTGGTGAAGCAATAGTTGCTGAACCCTAAATTTTTAATTATGTATATATATATATATATATATATATATATATATATATATATATATATATATATATATATATATATATATATTTATATATGGAAAAAAAGTCAAAGTTGAAAAAGCTAAAATAATTTTATAAAAAACATTTCAGTACTGATTTCAGTCATTGAGACTTTCTCAACTGTAAGCATGGAAAACAATTAAATATTGGAAAAATTAAAAGAAAAGTTGTTTTAAAGAATATTTGTATAATATTCAAATACAAGGGTCATTTTCTTTGTTTCTGCCTGTTTCTGTCTCTCTTGTTTACTCTTGTGGTTTGGAGGCCGTTGTGAATTCTTGGTAGGGAAGAAGAAGAAGAAGAAGAAGAAGAAGAAGAAGAAGAAGAAGAAGAAGAAGAAGAAGAAGAAGAAGAAGAAGAAGAATGCGGGAGTGCCATGATAGTAGTATGGTCAAGTGATATAAATGATATAAATGGTCAAGTGCCCTGATGTAGACCCGTTGTGGATGGTAGTAGTGATTGAATTCTTGAGACATCTCTTTTGAATATTTTTATTATATAAAATTTGCCCAGGTGTTATTCTACACAGCAATAGTAGTAAACTAAGAAAGGAGATGACGGAGAGGAAGAAGAAGAAGAAGATGGAAAAAGAGAAAGGAGAATAAGAAAGAATGTATTTAGTATGATAGTAGTAGGGTGTTAAATGGTGAAGTGACCTAAACGTGGCTCATTGTGGATTATAGCAGTGATTGGGACTGTTTTTTAATGAACTCTTGGGAATCTCTTGAGTGTATCATTTTTAATATTTGCGTGTGTGTTTGTGTTATTCTAAAGCCTTGGTGGATATGTCGTTTGTTGTAGACGCGTTTAAAAGGGGTCTGTATTTTGTAATAAAGAGAGTCTGTTTACTAATTCGTTGGCTACAGGTTGTAGAGCGGAAATATTCTGAAACTTGAATTTTTGTTGTTTGCTCAAACGTCGATGTGTTGGCTGAATGCTATTTTTCTGTTATGGGGAATTTTGATCTGGGATCTGTGCAGGGCCATTCTTTTACGTTCACTGTTTTTGTTCGGCCAGAGCAGGTTAGTGGGTATATCAGGTTCTCCGAAGCACAGGTGAAATTGCTTTTCATTGTGAAACGTTGTCCCTGTTTGAAGGAGAGCTCTGATCCCTCAATTAAATTGACACATATCCCACAGTTGTGTCGTCCGCATTTTTTTACAGACTGTTTCTGTGATGTTGTTGAGCGTATTCAGGCTTGTGTTAGGAGACTTTTCATAGATTTGGGTTGTCTCTTGCTTTTTATGATGGTGTGTGTTTGGAGGATTAAGTTCATTCTGTGGTCCTTTTTTAGCAGGGGAATGTTTTGAAGGATGGTGTGGAAGTCTTCATTGTTAAGAGGGTTGTGTGTGGAGATGTATGGTAGGGTTTTTGGTTGTAAAGATATATATATATTTATATATACATGTACTTATATATACATATATGTATATACATACATACATGCATGCATATATACATACATACATACATACATATATACATAAGTACATATGCTCATATGATTAAACATATATGTACGTGTATATAAACGTGCATACATATAGACATACACACACATATATAAATATTTATGTGTGTGTGTGTGTGCGCGCGTGTTTGTTTTTGATTTTTGTGTATATGTTTCTAAAGCAAGGAAAAATTGAGAGATGCTTGGTGAAGGTTGATGACTTTTATGGAGTAAGCCAATATAAAATGTTTGTTTGAATTGTGATGATATTGTGTATTGAGTTCATTATTGAAAGAAATTTGATGACTATAATATAAATGGCTCACTAATTTGCTATACTGAGATCGACTCCTATTAAAGACCCACAATTGCCAAAGAACGCCAAGCGATTATGTACCATTATGTACCAGTATCTTCGGTATGACTATTTCCTTGAATAGCTCTAAACTTAGAGCGATTGTGCAGACGTCATACTTATAGATCGTTTCCATTTCATTACCTTGTTTCTGTTAGATATTACACCGATTTACTTGGAATCTTGTTGATCCATTGATGCGTGTTACAAATTTAAATGACGAGACAGTATTCTTGTTTACTCGAATGATATATATTCCTGCTGACCGTGTGTGCTTGGTTGAAATTCTTCAGTTTGATATTCAGATGCATGATTAGAAATCATATCACGTTCATTTGATACGTCTAGCAACAGGAATCTGTTTTAATTAGACAATCCGTCACCTCAGGTCCTTACCATTTCCTGAAACAACTGTTCAGCGATATTCAATACAAACCAGAATGCTCCACAGGCCTTCGTATAAACTTGAATATATAAATACATACTATTCAAAATCGTTTGTGAACTTTTCTCTTGGCAGATATGAGGATATATTACGATGTGTTCATATTGCCAAGCATATACAAAATATTTGAACAAAAGGTAATATACAATTTCTATACATATCTGATACAAAAGTAGGTACAATCACATATCCAATCACATAAGATAAATTCTACTAATACTATAAGCACACAACCAGCAATTATCATAATAGATGCACATATAGATGCACAAAATAGACAACACATACAGACCTGTGAATACGTTTTTGTTGTCATGCATATGTATACATAACCATATATATAGTTGACGTCACACACACAAGCACACATACACATATAGATACACACATTCATATATATGTATACGTATACATATTCTTATAATGGCCTATAGAAATACATATATGCAAACGTATTCATAAAATTGTATGCATGTGCATGGGGATGGGGGTACCAAAACGGAGAAGAAATAACAATGGTTATAGATATTCCATTCATCACCTTACTCAGACAAAAAAATTATGCAATATGGAAGAGGGACGACGTTGTATACTTTATCACTATTGCAAACGGCTGGGAACTGTCTATGGATGCATGCAATAAAGGATCTCTGACGTAATGACTTTCAGTTGGCAGGTGCATATCGTAAAGTTTCTATAATACATTATCATACCGTTGTGACAATCAGACACAGATTGCATTATCTCACTAGGTTTTATTCTAAAAAAGCTGTGATCACCTTCAGCTATCAAAAGCAAACGCTTTACTGGATAAGCGATAAGTAATTATCCCTTTTTATGCAAGTACAATAACTTAACTATTTTAGAGATTGTTCAATTATTAGCGGACCAGGTGTCCGAGATTGCTGACTTCCATATATCACACTGAAATTATACGTGCATACATACATACATACATACATACATACATACATACATACATGCATGCATACATGCATACATGCATACATGCATACATACAAACATACATACAAACAAACAAAAGATGTACGTTGGAGTTTGGTCAGAATAAATGTTGTATGGCTGTGAAACAGGGGAAAACTATAAACCAGACTATTAACATTTCCGTCAATAATTTGACTGTTTCCCCTGTATCTGACGAGGAATGTTACAGGCATCTAGGGGTGGAAGAAAATATATCTTACAATGGCACCAGTAACAAAACACGTGTCACTAAAGAATATTACAGCCGAATAGAGAAAATTCGAACGTAAGAACTCTCTGCAGGCAATAAAACAGTGGCCCACAATGTGTTTGCAGTGCCAGTACTCATACCAACATTTATTGGACGCTTGATGAGATCCGAGGGATTGATGTAAAAGCCCGAAAAAAATTATCAAGCACACATAATTTCCACATAAAGAGTGACGCAGATCGCCTCTACATAAAACGTTAACAAGGCGGTAGAGGCTTAACATCAATCCAAATGCTTTTGAATGTCGCATCATATCCCTTCGGCAACATCTTTTAACCACCAAACGTCGAAATGCATCCCTTGGCCACGTTTGCATACATGAAGCTGATAACATCATAAGACTTCGAAGGCAACTCATAAGACTTAGAATGCAGCTCATTTAGCGACACTTTTTGTCTGATAACCTAGGATACATGCCCAAAGAAGGCGCACGAATCTACCGCAACATATCATTAGATGGAAGGGTGAGCCTATATGAGCAGAAGACTATGCATGGTAAATATTTTTAGAAAGCTCCATGATGATAGTAACATCGATCATCAAAGCAAGTTATCATGAACGAATAGCCGGATTACTACCCTCCACTTTGAAGGGTATGCGCTTGTAATCCAGGAACAAGAAAATATCAACCAAGTACCTGATGCACAAAAGAGATAGAGATGCAGGAAAAGCCGTAAAATGTGGCAGCCGATGCAGACTTTTTGGAGTTCACACTGAAGATATTACCCACATCATAAGCAGTTGTCCGAAAATGTCATCACGGTATTATCTACCAATGAGACATGACGTTGTAGCCAGGACACTCTATAATGAAATCCGTCGGAAGGATAACCGGAGAACAAAGAAATAAGAAACCACTTGTGGTAGAAGCCATAGTCACACATAATAAAACGGAATACTGATGGAATGTACAAGAGAAAATCTGAAAGATGTAAGCAAAACAAACCTGATATAATGATTTGGAATAGAGAAGAGTTACTGTGCACATTGTGGAAATTAGCTGCCCAGCGGATGTTAACATAAAGCTGAAGATCAGTGAGAAAGAGAACACCTACACTGAACTATCGAGAAATCAGCAGTTACTCTATCCAGATTACAATTCAGGTTTATACCTATTATTATTGGGGGCTCTTGAATATTTAACATACTGCCTAATTACCAATCTTCAGGAATTAGGCTTTTCAAAATCAGAAAAGAAACAGCTAATTCGAAGACTATAGATCCAATCCATCACTGAATATGTAAAAATCTGTAAACCTGTCCAGAAGTTTATCATTTAAAAAATATATGAACATATCTAAATATGCAACTATATGCATGAGAATAGATATATAAAACATATAAATCTGCGAATACATACATACATACATAAAAAAATAACCTGTTGTTGATGTTGAAATTCTAATGATGGAACCTTGGATCTAGGTTAGAAACTGGTTCTTTCTCTATTGGCAACAAATCTTAAAACAAACTGAACAATGAAATATATACATACAGACAGACAGTCATGCAGGCAGACAGTCACACAGACAGACAGGCCACTACTTTGGAACATTCAGCTTCGATATCTGGATTACAAATTTACATTCATACCAATAATAATTGATGCAGTTGGTTTTGTAAGTAAACGTCTAAATGTAACTGGGGATAAGCTTGGTTTCTTAATCAACCAACTGACTCGCACATTACAAATACATGCTTTAAGCGGAACTGTAAAAGTATGGAAGACTTTTCTCAGTTTTAAAATATGACATTGTTTTCGCTAACAACATTCCAACGATGGAGGTTTGCATCTGTATTAGGAAGAATTTAAATAAAGAAAACAGAAAAGAACATACATACATACAAATATGCATACATGCAAGCATTCGTGCATGCATGTATGTACATACATACACATGCGTGTGTGTTTCTGTACATATGTAAGGTATGTATATGTACATACAATTGTATGTATATCTACGTACACTTGCATGTGTGTGTAAATACACGTATGTATTGTATTTATTTAGGTACGTTCATATATTTAATTGTATACTTTAGTAGATAAGTTTTGTGCATCATTATTCATATGCCATAGTGTTATATACAAAAGCATTTTCAGTTTTCTTTCGGACTGACAAATAAATTTTATTGCATTATTAACCGCCTAAAATTCGCATCATCCATTCAAAGTTTGAAAATCGGAAAATAAGATGATGAACACTTGGATAGTTTGAGAAGTAAATGGTGTTTCAACATTAAAATTTAACCATCTGTCTGAGTAGCAACCAACTGATCTATGTTCAAAAACGTTCATATTTTATTCAAATGCGCCATTAATGTCTGAACTCTTCTACCATTATTATATATATATATATATATATATATATATATATATATATATATATATATATATATATATATACATACATAGACACATATCGGTGTGTGCATGTGTGTAAGCTAGTGTGTGTCTCTGTGTGAATACATATGTTATAACTATATTTGTATTTGTATTTATAAGTCTGCGTCTGTGTGTGTGTGTGTGCGTGTGTGTGCGTTTATGTGTAAAAGGAAAACAATGAGAGTGAAAGAGGGGAAATGATGCTGACAAGTAGCCATCTGGAAATTTCGGTATAGTGACTTGATCTATAAAGTTATGAACACGGAACGCTATTATTTTCCATTTGCTGGTCCATAAATAAATAGACACCTTTAATTCAACGGTATATGTTAAATTAAAGTAGGAACTATTACAGCTAAATGTTATATTCTTTAATTTGTTTGAGGCCTCATTGCTAAATCAATGTTAAAACATCATTTCGACATCTAAGTGTTGCCTTCAGTTGGCCATTTATTTAACTCTTCCAAAAGAGTCTAAATTTGGTGTCTATAACATGAATAAATCTCTTTATCTGTACAATCAAAAAGCTGGGGAAACGGACACGGCTGTTGCACACAGGGATATTTGCAGTTACAGATGAGAGGCGCTATTCTACAATGTCTGCATCTATTTCTCTGAGTATAAGACATTAGACTCTTATTTGTTTGTACATGGTAATTATGGAATGATTCCATTTCACGCTTCAAATTTCAACTATTTGTCTCACTGTGTGTATACCGTAAAATTATTGGTTGCGGTTTCTTAAAAGAAGTGAATCTACTGAATTTTTTGCCAGCCAAAACACGGTTTTCTAAATGTTTATTGCACCTGATCTATAGAAACAAAATAGTCAAATGGTACTAATGCAGCAATTGTATATAGTTCTTAATACATGTAGCATAACGATGACCTGATAAAATGGTTGACGCGTCGAAATAGGTACTGAGCGTCTTTTCTTGCACATGGTTCCGGGTTCAGTCCCACTGCGTGGTATCTTGGCCAAGTGCCTTCTACTATAGCTTCGGGCTGACCAAAGCCTTCTGAGTGGATTTGGTAGACGGAAATTGAAAGAAGCTCGTCGTATATATATATATATATATATATATATATGTGTGTGTGTGTGTGTGTGTGTGTGTGTGTGTGTGTGTGTGTGTGTTGTATATGTGTGTATGTGTGTGTATATGTGTGTATGTGTGCGTATGTGTCTGTGTTTGTCCCCCCAACATAGCTTGACAACTGATGGTGGTGTGTTTACGTCCCCGTAACGTACCGGTTCGGCAAAAGAAACATTTTGGAGTTCATATGTCACCAAGGTCGACTTTGCATTTTATCCTTTCGGAGTCAATACACTACGTACAAGTTGAGCATTGGGGTCGATGTAATCGTCTTACACCCCTCTCCACAAAGCTGTTTGCTTTATGCAAAATTTGAAACCAAAATAATTTTAATGGCTTCCATAAATAAGAGAGGAACCTGTGGGCAGGTCCTGAAACACTGTAAAAACAATTTGGTAAGAAATCAAATACTTTACAAACAACATTCGCTTGCTAAATAAAACTAATATAATTTCGAGTTTTACAGCAACATCGGCAGAATTCGTTCAGAATGTTTTGGAAATTTCTTAATTTATCTGTGATGCAACTTTCATATTACTTTTCAACTGAAAAAGCTAAATATGCCAGCTTGGCACTATAGCTAACTCCAATTAGCGAATACGCTAGAAACCAAAAATCTTGAAATAAATGTAAAATAAAGAATAATAATGACTAAGATCAACAAACTCCATGCTACTATAAACAGTTTTATACGTTGAAAATAACCCATTCCGATATTTGCTAATATACATGATCAAATTTTACTCAATGAAACGTTTGCTAATTTTTGTTCTTTGTACAATTAAAGTTAATTTGATTTCCTGAAGAAGTAACATTATGGACTAACGGATTTGTTTTAAAAATGTATATAAAATAGGTGCAGCAGTAGCTGTGTGGTATGTAGCTTGCTTATCAACCACATGGTTCCGGTTTCATTCCCATTGCGTGGCACCTTGGGCAAGTATCTTCTACTCTAGCCTCGGGCCGACCAATGCCTTGTGAGCGGATTTGGTAGATGGAAACTGAAAGAAGCCCGTCGTATATATGTATATATATATGTGGGTGTGTGTGTGTGTATATGTTTATGTGTCTGTGTTTGTCCCCCCAACATCACTTGACAACCGATGCTGGTGTGTTTACGTCCCCGTAACTTAGCGGTTCGGCAACAGAGACTGATAGAATAAGCACTAGGCTTCCAAAGAATAAATCCTGGGGTTCATTTGCTCGACTAAAGGCGGTGCTCCAGCATGACCGCAGTCAAATGACTGAAACAAGTAAAAGAGCAAAAGAGTAAATGTAACACGTAATGATACTGATAACTGTTTTACTTGTTTCAGTCATTTGACTGCGGCCATGCTGGAGCACCGCTCTTACTCGAGCAAATCAATCCCAGGACTTATTCTTTGTAAGCCTAGTACTTATTCTATCGGTCTTTGTTACCGAACCGCTAAATTACGGGGACGTAAACACACAACCATCAGTTGTCAAGCGTTGGTGGGGGACAAACACAGACACACAAATATATCCACGCACATACACACACACACACACACACACACACACACACACACACATATATATATCTATATATATATATATATATATCTATATATATATATATATATATATATATATATATATACGACGGGCTTCTTTCAGTTTCCGTGTACCAAATCCACTAGCAAGGCATTGATCGGCCCGAGGCTATAGTAGAAGACACTTGCCTAAGGTACCACACAGTGGGAATGAACCCGTAACCATGTGGTCGGTAAGCAAGATACTTACTACACAGCCACTTTCTTAAAAACCATGTTATAGATAGTTTTAAGAAAGTTGAAGGTCATTGTTAGGGAACAGGAATGAATCTGTTATACTTCAGTAAGACAATCTAGCAAGTTACATACTCAGAACTGTTTAGGATTGTATAATGCCTGCATGTCTACAAAAAAGACTAAAGCAATGTAAGTAGAAGCGAAGAAGTGAATTTATCTCTGTAACATTTGTGGACAGATATGAATTAAATAAATTCCAATTAAAGCCAGTTTCGGAGAAACATAAAGCCCCGCAATCTTTTATACAGACTTAGAGTCTTCGAGTCCAGCCTCATACGTATATTAACTTCACTTAGCAGGTATAAAATTCTCTTTAGATACTCAGACTAAATGGATTATGAATCAATAACAGTGCTGGAACAAGTGAAACAACATAGGATAGCTTTCCATTTAATATTTATGAATAGTGAGCATTGCCAAATTCTTCTTCTTCTTCTTCTTCTTCTTCTTCTTCTTCTTCTTCTTCTTCTTCTTCTTCTTCTTCTTCTTCTTCTTCTTCTTCTTCTTCTTCTTCTTCTTCTTCTTCTTCTTCTTCTTCTTCTTCTTCTTCTTCTTCTTCTTCTTCTTCTTCTTCTTCTTCTTCTTCTTCATCGTCGTCATCATCATCATCATCATCATCATCATCATCATCATCATCATCATCATCATGTTCATCATCATCTTCATCATCATCATCATCTGCATTCCCCGTCGGTGAAAAGGACAAGAATGACACGAGTGAATTCACAAAATCCAAGCTCATGCCTCTAGCGTCGAAAATACAGGAAGGTGGAGGCAGTCCATTTTACAATGCAGAATTATTCTAGATCTATAGTGTTCATTGACTGGACCTACGCGGCTCTTCCCCTATCGGTAGGTCTCATATTAATTTTCTATGTATATTCTTGATTTTGTGTCGCCACTCCATTTCTGAGCCGACTGCGCGTAATCAGCAAATATCTTTGCAAATTCAGCAGGCATGCATATTTTCTTCCTTAATCCAAAGTATTTATATCTATTGTTCATGTGAAAAAGGTATGAAGATTAAATCTACTGAAGACCGACACAGCAACCCAGCTTTAATCACATACATGTATGTATATATTCAATGAATATATATATATATATGTATATATATACAATGATTATAAATGGAAACAGCTATAGGAAGAATTGATAAACAATATATTAATAAATTATTATTAACCGCTAACTATATTTTCTTCTCTTAATTTAATGCGAATTATATACTTGATATATAACTATTGACTTAGGGAAATGTTATTTCCTAAATATATAAGGTATAGAACCAGTGTCTTCTTGGATGTAATCATCCCTTTAAGAAGTTAATATATCCTCTAATTATATATATATATATATATATATATATATATGACACGGGAAATTTGCAAACGTGCAATTATAAATTTAAATTTAGGGAAGCAAGCAATGTCGAGTACTAATGACTTAATAGATGAAAAGTACGTATTTGGTGAGAGACATAAAGCCCCGCAGTCTTTTATACAGACTTAGAGTCTTCGAGTCCAGCCTCGTATGTATATTAACTTGGACTTCACTTAGCAGGTATAAAATTCTCTTTAGATACTCAGACTAAATGGATGATGAATCAGTAACAGTGCTGGAACAAGAGAAACAACATAGGATAGCGTTCCATTTAATATTTATGAATAGTGAGCATTACAGGGATTGTAATAGAAATTATAATCTTGTCTACCACATACATCGGTTTCTCCAAGGAAAGCGTTTTTGGTGTTTTCATAAAAATGGAATAATAAATATTTGAAGCGTGCTTGTAAGCTATAAAACTTATGTATAATATATTCTGAAATGCTGAGACTTTGGAATCGTCAAACTTACATGGCAATTGTACATTTGCCGAACGACTCATTCTTTGGTATATAGAACAAAATCTATTTATTTTTAATCTATATATAATATTCCATATCAGACAGCATATATAATTCAATTTTGCTTGAAAAGTTATTTCGTCGGGTAAGAAAAACTATTCTGTTTTTTGAAAGATGAGTCTAAATATCATCCGCTTTTATTGCAATATAAGACTGAGGTAAAACTTTTCCTCTATCGGCACTTTGGCACAGTAGGATGTCAGTTTTGTGATACAGTTATGTATATATTAATGTAAATGAAACTATGTATAAAAAGAATTTATATATGGATATATGTAAATATATCCCTATATCTCGTCAGTTACAAGATAAAGATCAATATCAAGAAACAGACAATGATAGAGAGGGGGAGAGAGAGAGATACGGAGAGGACGAGACCGGACAGTGAAAGGATGATAGAAATGGTAAGAATACCCAACCACTCATCTGGAGTAAAAACGTAATTACAAATTTCGTTACGTTTGGAGAATATTAAGATGTGTATGACAACGGAAACATATAGGACAGAAATAAACGAGCAAGATGAAACTCAACGGAGAAAATTATGTAGAATAGTGCAGTTGAACTAGAAATGTCATCCTTTGAATAGGCACAAATACAAAGAGAATACTAGCACAAGTTTTATGCATGTGTATATATGTTGAAATATATCTACTGGTGTGTGGTGTGTGCTCCGTACGTCCGTGTAGATTGGATGTTCTACTCCCTTCAGTAGGCAAAATCTTATCACTTTTCGTTGGCGATTGTTATATGATTGAATTTATTTTCTTTCAAATTTTGTTTTAATAAGAGGTTCTTTAGCAACCGCATTCGAGTCTAGCTGGATATTATGATTATGAAGTAGTAGATGTTGCTAACTTCATGAAGAAGGAAATACACGAAAGAATATAATGAGTATATTGCTTTACAATAAAGAGTTTATCCTCTACAGTAGTAGTAGTAGTAGTAGTAGTAGTAGTAGTAGTAGTAGTAGTAGTAGTAGTAGTAGTAGTAGTAGCAGCAGCAGTAGTAGTAGTAGTGGATTTAATTTCAAATTTGCATGCGCATGAAAATGCAATGTGTTGTATCCGTTTTTTTTTTCCGTCGTTTTCTTTCGCATATAACCACTGCCTCCCCCGTGTCTTACAGTTGCAACCCCAATTATATTGGGAGTATTCGGCAGTTTTTCGACGAAGAGGTTTAACTCCAATCATTTCTAGTGAAGTGTTCTTTCCCTTAAGCAAAACTTCCGATATCAATCTATCGCGCTCTTTTGCTTCAAACCGCGTCTCTCATCAGAATATCCCGGCCGAAATTTGTGTATATTGTAATCTCTCAGTTAATTCAATTCTCGTTTTTCTATCACGGAAGAGAATCGTCTTGAAATTATTTACGTTAGTTAGAGGAATAAAAGTATATTCACAAATATGATTAATTTTTCTTTCCTTTAGGTATTGCAATCTCATTGGACAACATCAATGCGAAGCAGTTAGGGTATATAACTGTAATTTAAAGAATTAACGTTATATAAAGGCAAAGAAATATAGGGGGTTTCATAACGAAAGTGATTCGTATGAGTAAAACAATAAAGTATTACCGTTCATTACTAGTGTAAAAGATTGAAAAAATACTACCTCGGCGTGCGTAGATATGTGTGCACGTGTATCTTACCTATTTATGTATTCCACAAATTTCCCTCTTTTCTTTTCTTTCCATTTCTATCACCAACCTCCTCTCTCTCTCTCTCTCTCTCTCTCTCTCTCTCTCTTTTCCCCTCACTTCTATCTCTCTCTCTCTCTCTCTCTCTCGCTCTGTCTCTTCAATTCAGAGTCTATAAATATATCATTATGACTTTTCAATTCCCCTCGTCTTTCTCCTTTCTCTCGTCTTTTAGATAACTTATATTTTCACGTTGTTTACTGCATCTTTCCTTCCTGCAATATTTCACTCTCTGCTCAAATGCCTGCCTTTCTGGTTTGTTAACTGCCTACTGTATACTTATTTGTCTCCGTCTCTTACTCTCTCTTTCCCTCGTCTCTCTCTTTCTCTCTCTCTCTCTCTCCTCTCTCACTGCCCCGTCCTTCTCTTTTATCTCTCTCTCTCTCTCTCTCTCCCGCTCCCTCTCTGTCAAGTCCCCACCTTTGTAATCATCTATCAAGTCTATCGGCGTAACCACTATTTTCAGCATCCTCATACCTACAGTGTGTGACGAAAAAGGAAAACAGCTATCAAAACAAAACTTTGAATACCGTAACTTGTCCTTTTATATATCCATATCAACGTTTGTGTGAGAGTGTAGGTATGTATGTATGAGTGTGTGTATGTGCGTGCATGTACATACATATGTATGTATATACAAAGATATAAATATATGCTAACATATGTATATATCACGAAACATAAATATAAGTATTTTTAAGCACGCACACACACGCATATATATATGTATATATATATATATATATATATATATATATATATATATGTATATATATATATATATATATATATATATATATATATGTACATATATATACGCATACATATAAAGGCACATATAAACACACAAACACACACACACACACAAATATCTACACACTTTCGTATATTCTTACGCGTACATGGCCTTGCTCTGAGAAATGTAAACAGTTTGACTTTCACTCAATTGCATGGTAAATAATGACTGTCTTTTCATGCTACTATCGCTGCTTTTAATCTTAGGACTCAAAATGTGTACATTTATCTTTAATAAGGAACTATTCATTTTGTCACATATATCATTCAATGATATATGCTTGTTTCTTCATAATCACATTGCTCTTTATATATTTCTTCTAAGTAGTTCGTTTCACCCGGTCTGTTTGTCCCTCTCTATCCTTGTCTGTACATTACTCGTTCTCACCGTCTCCGTCTCTCTCCCCTTCCTTCTTTGTCTCTCTCGTTTTGTTTCTTTGTCTCTCTCTTTCTTTTTCTCTCTCTCTCTCTCTCTCTCTCTCTCTCTCACCTTCTCTCTGTGTCTCACTTGCTCTCTCTTTTTCTCACTCGCTCTATTTCTACTTCATTCCATTTTTTTTCTGACTCGCACTTATTTGGGCTATTTCTGTCTCTATATTTTTCCGGTATTTTTATTTCATTTCTTTTTCTCCCCACCTCTCTCTCTCTCCCTCTCTCCCCCCTCTCTTTCTCACTCTCTCTCTCACTCTCATTGTATACTTAGGAATTCATATATTCTTGGACGATTTCTTTTCTTTTACCTTCATGTTAAATTCAGAGCATTTCCAAAAGATAATTGTAATTGTCTCTCAGAACACAGATATAAGTATTGATGGAATTTTGCATGATGGTGAAATAGCATTATTTTATTATAGGCCAAATTCTAAATGCTTGACAGGTATGTGGCACCATGACAGCAAGTCAGTTCTGTGGAGACATAGTGGGCAACAATTTCCAAAGAACTGTGATCCAAAAAGGCATATCGAGTCTACATGACTAATAGAAGTTGACATTTCGTAAAGCATTGAATTCTCCAGAGTAATTTACTGATTCTGCAAATAGTGGGTAGGAGATAATACAAAGAGATAGTTGAAATGTATGTATGATATGATAGAGAATAATTTGTGTCTATGATGTTTTCCATATGTTAAACAGTAGTCAGAAACATTTTGAACGAAAGTCAATAGGTCTTGAATATCATTTACTTGTCAAAACAAAATACAAAAAGAAATCTCAGCAAGAAAATAATTTTGCGTTGTTTTACGTACCCGTGTTTTCACTTGTAAATTATGTATAATATACTTAAAAATCAACGTACGAAGAAACAAACACTCACAGGTGAATATGCTAATTACACTAAGCTGAAAAAAAATGAATGACACGGATATGTGTGTGTGTGTGTGTGTGTGTGTGTGTTAGTTTGCGCGTGCGCGCGCGTGCGTGTGTGTGTGAGTGTGAGTGTGTGTGTGATTGTATGTATGCATGTATGCATGTATGTATTATGCATATGTGTATATATATATATATATGTATATATATATATATATATATATATATATATATATATATGTATGTATGTATGTATAAATATATATATATATATATATATATATATATATATATATATATATATATATATATATATATATATATATATATATATATATATATATATATATATATATATAAATATATACATATATACAGAGAGAGAGAGAGAGAGAGAGAGACATGTATACATAAACACATATACGTGTATGTATGTTTATAGATATATATATACATATATATTTATACACATACATACATACACACACACACACACACACACATATATATATATATATATATATATATATATAAAAACAAATAGTAAATGAGTATATGCATATATACGTACAGGTATGTGCATACCGACATCCACCTGTATGTATAGGTGCATATCTGGGTACAGGACATTGCAAACAAAACGTAGACGAGAAAACAAACAACCCACATACAGAACATTCTCCTTCATCAGCTACCCCCGTTTTAACACCGGCGTTTCGAAGAGCTGGGTATATATATATATATATATATATATATATATATATATACCCAGTCGTAGATAGATAGATTGATAGATAGATAAATAGATAGATAGATAGATAGATAGATAGATAGATAGATAGATAGACAGACAAACAGCTAGACAGACAGACAGACAGACAGACAGACAGACAGATAGATAGATAGATAGATAGATAGATAGATAGATAGATAGATAGATAGATAGATAGATAGATAGATAGATATACATACATATAGCATGTATACATACTCCGTGCATAAATCAGTCAGAAACCAAACATTAAAACCAGATTTCAGACTCAATGGAGGATATTTATTACGATGTTTATTAACAGTTTTAGTGTATCCCATAGGGAGGGATTGCTCATGTTTTTTGGGCTTTTTTTTAGTTTGCAACCATGCTAAAAAGAGTTAATTTTATTTTGTAAATCTCTATTTACATGCACCAGTTTATATTGACACACACATTTATGTTGAGATATGAACAGAGCTCAGTAAATATTTTCAAAATATATTTATATACGTAAATAGTCATGTGCGGTTTAGGAGCAAGTTTGGCTTTGTGACAAGGAGCCTGTTTCCCAACTACATATTTCGGGGTTCAGTCCGTCTGCGTGGCACCTCGGGCAAGTGTAATCTACTACAGCCTTTCATCAACCAAAGCCTTCTAAAAGAATCCCAATCAAGCTAAGCGGTTATAGAAGCAATTATGCGGATAAACATATTAGATATATCAAATATAATAAATACAAATCTTGTATATATATATGTATACACCTTACTTCCACCCGTTTAATTTCCTCTGTTCTTTGTACTCTGTGTAAGTTGGATCTATTAATATGTGTATATATTTGTACGTAAAACTTCATCGTTAAAAATTCCCCGTCTTTTACTTTCCTTCCTTATATATATACTATACTTGATTGGACTATATCAGGTGGACGAGAAGAGCCATGCAAGGAACGTGAAGAGAGCACAGCGTAATGACGGAAAGTCATGGTCGTGCTCCAGCATGACCACAGCCACTTGGCTGAAAAACATAAGTAAATAAATAAATACGTACAAATATACTTATATTACGTACAAATATATACACATATTAATAGATCCAACGTACACAGAGTACAAAGGACAGAGGAAATTAAACGGGTGGATTTAAGGTGTATACATATATATATATATACGGGATGTATTTCATGCCCCAAACTATACATATATATATATATATATATATATATATATATATATATATATATATATATATACACACACAATATTTTGCGCTTCATGCCCAAACTATTATATTTAATATATTTAATTTGTTTATCCACATAATCGCCTCTGACTCTGTGTGTCTGTGTGCATGTGGGTTGTTGTATGTCTGTCCCCCACCAACCACCGCTTGACAACGTGTGCTTGTGTTTTCATGTCCACGTAACATAAGAGTTCGTCGAAAGAGCCTGGTAGAACAAATACGAATTAATCAGGAATAGGCGGAATTTGAATAATTAAAAAAATCGTTATGCCATTCACATAGCATTCTTCCGACATACGGACAAAAGCAAACCTACTAACTTGGCCAGCTGCGTATGGATTAAGTGGAGAATAATTGAGAAATCTATACCTGGTGTTAATAGATCGAATACATGTAGGTTTTGTTTGGCTGAAAGAGCACAAATCCACTTCAGATCTAATAAACCTCTCTATCTACTGAAAACTAGGTCTGAAATGTTCTTTGATTGCATTCATATGCATAAATATATCTTAAAGAATTGTTAAATTCCTCCTATTCCTGATTAACTTGCTGATATCATTTTAGCCTTATAATTTAAGATCTAAGGGAGATAACTCTTTTAGTTTTTATACTTTTTACTTTTTACATTTTAGTTTTTGTGTTTTTGTTTTCCGTTTTTCGTTTCACTAGTTTTAATCTTATGCTGATTTCTTAATTTTGTTGTATTTCTGCTCTTATTCATTTTTTTTTAGTTCGTTATGATATGTGGTCTGTGTTCGATGAAGATGATATCCCTCATAATTTTGTAGAGTGCATATTTCTTATTTTTTAGCAAGAATAGTATTGACAGTGACTCCGAGTTAGGCCAGCTAATCTATCATCGCACGGGGATACATTTAAGTTACTCTTGGTTTTATATAGTCTCCTTTGAAATACATTTTACCTTGGGTATGTGGGATCCATAGATATATTAGCAAATGCGTGTTTATGTATGAGTGTGGAGTGCGAAAGTATGAATGTGTGAAGAGTAGACTTCTTTTGTTGTTTATTCCAACTGCTTAGCATCGCCAAAACAGGTCATAAAAATGGCTTATGTCGTTTAATACAAAACGTTTTGATCTGATAACTTCCATCTGACTTTATTTTAAACTACTTTTAATAACTTGTATTCTTAGTTGACGTGAATCTTACATGATATATCAAATCATAAATGGCAATTATTTTAAATAAATTTGGAGATCGTTCTTTGATTTAGACCTGCAGAACTAAGAAGAAATATATATATCACTTCTGTAATATTCGTAAACTCATCATAGATTCTAAGTTTCTGAAATGATTACTTGGAAAGATTTCAAGAATAACTTGGAAATTTTTGTGAAAGTGAAAACGATTTGTATATAATTATATATTAGCTGAGAGTCGGAGGGGTAGGTGTAAATAAAGACATGAATAATCATATATATATATATATATATATATACAAAATTAGGGAGTAGAGTGGGTAAAATCCAGGCTAAATATGTTTCATATCCAGCAGAACCTCGAAAATAGTAATTATCCAAATGAGTGTTAAGCTGTTAGCTACTCGTCGGGCCAAAGATACCGTAACCAAGTAAGGTTTACATTGGTGTCGCGGTATCTCACGTTGACTCACACGAGATTTGATCGAAATCACAATTTTCAGGGGATTTCGCCCTACACTGATGTTTAGCTTTGCGTCGCTCTGTCCCACGGCTTCCAATTTAAGCAACTGGAGATATCTATATGAACAATATCAATGTATCTAGTAGTATTTGATATTGATAAAACTTTATAACTATTGTTCACTCAATTACGAACACATACATATAATAGTTAAATTTAAAGATGTATAAGTTAATATGAGATTTCATTCATTCAGTAGCCTACAGAATGAGCTACTCAAGAAATATTGTGAATATGTATGTACATTTATTTAAATATACAGATATACACGCATGAAGGTACAGCAGAGTTAATATATATATCCCTATTTTGCAGAGAAAAGTGTAGGTGGAGCCACCTACACTTTTCTCTGCAAAATAGGGATAGTTTATCCTGTTCAGGCTATTTTATTACCATTATTCTGTGATATATATATATATATATATATATATATATATATATATATATATATATATATATATATATATATATATATACATATATATATATATATATATATATATATATATATATATATATATATATATATATACATATATAGATGTATGTGTGTGTGTGTGTGTTTACTCCATGCAAAGTGTATCGAATGTATATTAACTATCTCATCAGTGTGCCCGTTCAGAGAGTAAATTAGTGAAGGCTATTTTGATGTTACATATTGGTGTTAATATATATGTCCACACATCCAGAGAAAGGAGAAAGAATAAACATCTCATATCCTAGTCGTAAGAAGGTAAGAGATTCAGAGCTGTTGTCGTCATAAACTCCTATATAAAACGAATAATTATATATATACATATTAAAATCTTATCTACACATAGCAGTGATGCAGCACTTAGACAAATTACTGAAGCTACACACATAATAGAAGAGAAACCTAGCCTGAATAGGAAACTAGAATGGAACACTAACACACACCACTAACAAACCACAAACCACAGCACGTGACAACATGTTACCCATAAACCAATAATAATATGAACAAAGTATAATACAATACATAGATAAACAAATGGAATTAAATACTACATACGTTAACAAAATTTAATTAAACACACAAAAAAAAACAAAAAAGACACACACACACATGAACAAATAAATAAATAAAAACAAATACAAACGAACACGTATTAACAGAGTATATAGGTGATACAGACACTCCCCATACACACATGCACTTACAAAAGACACAGACACATTGAAAGACACGCATGCGTAGACACATACAATAGGAATACAAAATACAAAATGGCTGATATTTAGCAAGGTGAGACACACATAAGAAGGAAGGAATCAAAGGACCACTGATGAGGTCACAGAAGTGTGACGAAAGAACTCTGGCCGAAATAAGATTAAGATTAATGTAATATAAAGCTGAAGCAAATTAACACCAAATATACAGTGCGTGTGTTTTTATTGGCTAAACTGGCAATATGACCATCCCCAAATACAACAACATATATATATATATATATGTGTGTGTGTGTGCGTGTGTGTGTGTGTGTGTGTGTGTGTGTGTGTGTGTGTGTGTGTGAGTGTACGCACACACATACAAACATGTATATATAGAAAACGATCATGTATCTATATATGTTTATGCACACAAAAGTACATTTTTGTATATACACGCATACATATGGATATTAAAACATACATATATTGTGCTTGTAACATACATACAAATTGTAATATAAGTGTTGAGCAAGCATTTTTCGTAACTTTAAAATATCTGGAACAAAGTGTTTTGTGCTTAACTTTAAGAAACAATTTATAACGTATAAACTGTCGAAGAAATATCAAAACGAGTTAAAAGAATACCATTAATGCCCATTTCCATTGCTATATCCTTCGGGGTATATAAAAGAGAACATTCTGAAAATTTATCATACAGCGTAATATATTTTACACATCCGAACACGGAAAGCACACGCGCTCACACATGGACACACATGGACACACCAAACACACACACACACACACACACACACACACACACACACACACACACACACACACACACACACACACACACACACACACACACACACACTCACACACACACATTCATCACACCATAGAATGTCATAGCATAGAATATAAGCGTGTCTCTGATTGTGTATGTAAATAAAATAATACTACAGTTTTATAATAGTCATTGAGTAGAATTGAGGATTGTTAAAGAGAAATTATACATTTTGTATTTTCCACTTAAACGTTTCTGAGGACACTTTATAAAATCAATATACTATATGAAATTCTTTTCTAGACATTATTGTTCTATTTTGAGCTTCTTCTAAATTATTGGTACGTTGCAGGTGAGTAAGCCAATAGAACTTTGTCTACCAACCTTCAGTTCGGGGATCATATCTTATAAAAACTGGTAATTTCATTTGAAGTGCTTCTTAATTTGTTCACTATACGAGTCATTGAGGAATCTTCATTAAATATCAATCTGTTGTTTTATTTATAGATATATCAGTGGAATATGGTAAGCAATATATTATTAGTGAATCCATGTAATCCAAAAGATTTATATCGGCAAATTTTGAAACACTGTATAGAAACTTTAAACGTCTAACACATATATATCTACTGAACTGGTCAGTAATTATCTCTATATATTGCCAAGATCCATTACAGAAATATATCCTGACAAGCCCAATGTATAATGCATGTCGCTTCGATGTATTTTATTCTTCTATACGTTTCAGCCACAAGGCTGTGGTCATACTGAGGCACCACCATATTATATGATTGGCTTTTGGTGAAGGAGGGAGTTCGACTCTGTTGCCCTCTTTTGAGTCTCTTGCCTTGATATTGGCTCATTTAGGACCTTGGATAGCAGGAGGTCAGGTTGTTTCTTGAAAACATCTACTCACACTCACACTCCATAAAGATCACTGAGATGTTTTGGCAAGGCGGTAAATAGCTGTGGGCCCTTGAATTCCAAGCTGTTGCAGTACATGGCCCTCACTCTAGATGGGACAGCTGAGAACTGTGGAACAGTGCAGTGATATCGATTCCAGCGTTTGGTGCCAGTCACTCCTGTAACTTTCACACATACATCATTGCACACCTCTCCCGTCTTCGCTTCAGGAGGTAGAGTTGTAGCTCTTTCAGTCTCTGCCAGTAGCTCGGCTGTTCCATTGATATAATCTTCCTTGTGTAACTTCGCTGAACCGCCTCAAGTTCCGCTATTATTCTGACATTGTAGAGTGACCACAGGTGAGAGCAGTAGTCCAGACAGACTACTCATTTTTGTTATTTAATTTTTAATTATACAGACTGCTGTTGCAATAAAAAGAAAGAACATGTATAATTTATAAACGAATGTCACTATTGGAACGTCCTCCAAAAAAAGGTCACTTCAATCGCGATTGGCCTGGTAGTTTGCACGCTCCGAAACTTATATAGTATAGTGTAACTGAAATAGCAAGATTTTTCTAGCAACTATTTGTCTGTTAACATTTGATAATCCCCTGACAATTATTTGGGAATATGCCCTTGCATGAATCTCTGCCAAGCAGCGGCTTTTTCGTGGCTGTTTGAGCAGTTTGTGTTCTACATTATGCAGGATCAATGGTTGATCATGACTGAAATATAGCCAAATCTGAATGAAAATATAGTCTTAGGATTTCTACTCTCGCACAGATTTTGTTTGTCACAATAAAATTTCTTCAAATGCTATTTGTACCTCAGCAGTTTTCAGTATTCGGAAGGTTACTGTCCATGAAGTGTGTTGTCATCAGCCGCATCAAAAACTGACCGAGTAGTTTTAAAATCAAACACAAAACCGAGCTGTGGCCATCCTTTCATTGTTAGGGTCTATTTGGGATATAATTATACAATTTGTTTCCTATTTTATTTAGATAGAAAATTCTCTCTAATCAGCAAAAATAACAACGGTTTCCATATTTATATGTCAGCTATATAATGAAATTGAGGGTAGGAAAATGCTACCCCATAAATAAACGTGTATATGCGTGAGTGAGTGCGCATCGTTATTTCAGTGTGAATGTGATCGGCTCTCTATATGTATCAGCCTTTATATTTGCAAGTGTGGTAATATAAAATTTGTTATATACTTATGAAGGTAAGTAGGAGATTCCGAAATAACACAATACATTCCTTATAAGTCTTGATATCATTTTCACAACATCATATCGAACTGAAGCGAAATCAATCTAAAATTCAATTAAATGCTATCACCTTTCCACTCATTATCTATACAAATTTGAGAAATTGCTAAACAACAATACAAAAGAACAAAGAAAAAATACATTTGCTTTAAAAGTATAAACAATTCATTCGTCTCTAATGTTATTTACAATTCATGTATTTATTAAACTTTCTTTCTGTTTCGCTTATATTTATTCTTTTCACTATTTATTTTGTTATTTTGTGTGGTTTATTCACCATTCATTGCGAAATATAAAGAATGTGAAACTAATCATATTTGTATCTATTGCAAAAACCGCAGTTGCAAAACTTGATAGGAACGCATGTAAATAAATGGAATTTCAAACCGATTAAAGCTACGCATTATTGATGTAGAGAAAAACATATATAACATATTCTATTCTTTTATTTCTTGTGAACTACATACGTTTATCTACATTGTCAAATACACATAATAACATACATGTCCCTCTCTAGGTCTATATCTATCAACCTCATTCACTCTCTCTTTCAATATACACATATGTGCGCGCGCACACACTCAT
>NC_142942.1:1902500-1905000 GCF_046866305.1 Octopus bimaculoides | reverse complement strand
GTTTGGAGGAGCTTCTTGTTCCAGTAAATTATTGTCTAATGACTCTACGTTTGCACCTGAGAAGTGGGGGGTTTGCTACTTTAATAAGTGCCTATGCACCTACTTTGACCAGTTGTGATGAATGCTAACACTACTTTCTATACCCAACTGAGAACCATATTTAGGAGAAACACCAATTCTGATTAAGTCTTTCAGCTAGGAAATTTCAATGCCAGGGTTGAAACAGGTTGGCAGACGTGGAACTCTCTTGGACGTTTTGGTGTATGGAAAATGAATATCAATGATCTCATGCTTCCGGAGCTTTGGGAGGAATACGGACTTTGCATCGCAAGCACATATTTTATGCACAGCGTGGGAAGATGTTCGAGACTAGGTTTTCAATGTGCTGCTGAAAAGCTGGAATACGCTATTGCCAGACAAAGATTGGTTTGCTGAAAATGATGCTGAAGTTCAGCGACTGTTGTTCGTAATGCGCCATGCCTACAGTGTATTACTGCCCAGAGGACTTTCAACTGTTCAGCGAAATCTAGCACTTGCCCACTACAGAAGCGTAAAAAGCGTAAAATCACATTGATCTCTGAGGAAGATGCAAAATATCTGGGAGGAGCTTGTCGTGATGCTCAGACTGCTGCTGGTGCAAATGACAGAAAGAATCTTTACTATCTTATGAAGCAAGTTTATTGGCCTAAGTCTTCTACTCTGTTTACTAGATCAACAGATGTTATGGGTTGCTGGAGTGAACATTTTTCTGAACTCATAAACCATGAGTCATTTGTGGATGAAGCAGAGACCTGTCATTAGTTCCTTCAACTTCACGCACGCAATACACGAGATCATGACAGCAATAAGTAAGCTAAGTCTTAGTAAAGCACCTGGTAAGGATAGTATTTGTGTTGAGTTCTTGCGATTTGGTGGTGATCACATCACACAATCCCTTCATGAACTTATTAACGTAATCTGGAGGGATGGTGAAACGCCTAAGAACTGGAAGAATACAATATTTCTTCCTCTCTATAAAGGAAAGCGAGGTAGAGTAGAGTGTGACAGCTGCTGGCAAGGTTCTGGTAAGTATTCTCCTTGCCCGCCTGAATGGGTGTCTTGTAAATGATGTCCTATCTGAATCTCAATGCGGTTTCCGATATGGAAGAGAAACGCGGGATATGATTTTCACAGCGAGACAGATGCAGAAGTGCTATGAGCAGAATATGGATTTTGTCCAGGTATTCATTGATTTAACTAAGGCCTTTGATACTGTAAATAGGGCTTCCCTATGGAAAATATTTCACAAACTTGGATGTCCGGATCACTTGGTATCAATAATCAAATTATTTCATCATGGGATGGAGGCTTGGGTCAGTGTTGGTGGTGGCATAGCAGGACCCTAAACAGATGCTATATGGGGAACTTGTTAATGGAAAACGACTCCGGCGGAAGCCAAGGCTGCGATTTAAGGACTGCGTAAACTCCTTATTAAAGGCCTGTGAAATGTGGGAGGCTGACTGAGAGAACAATGCTTACCATCGACACCGATGGTGGAAACAAGTAAAGGAGGGAGTCGATACCTTTGAAAGAACACGTATTTTTCATGAAGAATTTAAGCGTGCCGCTCGAAAACGCACTGCTAGTGTAATGAATGGGGAAAGCTTGGTCTGGAATGTTTGCAGTCGTGTATGTTTTTAAAGAGCAGGGCTCGTTAGTCACCAACGGAGCCGCAAGTGTAAAATATAAGGTAGTCTTGACAATGTTCCTAAAAGTCATCAATACTTTTCTTCGGCCACGAGTGGATGGCCATCATGTATGTGTGTATCCAAGTTCACACACATGCAATATTTACATTTGTGACTGGTAGTGCAATGACCTCCAATATTTTCTCAACAGGACTAATGATTTTGTACCTTAGCTTTGCACATTTGATAAATAGTAACTGTTATTAATGCGGAACGTGGTAAACTAGCTATCTCTCTTCTATATGGTTAGTTATTCATTATATTGTATGTTATGTAGACTATTTCTAAATTCTTCTAGATGTTCTAGCAATCCTCTAGTATCTAGAAAGAAATAATTTAAATAATTTCTCAAGACTGTTTTTAGATGTAATCGTTTTAAGTTATACTATAAAAGAATTATTGTTCACCTCTCTGTTGTAAGTTACATTACTTATAAAAGAATATTTTATATTTTCGAAATTGGGTTTCAGTAGGTCTAAACATTAGTTATATCAAGAGATATATAGCTTTTTCATACGATATATGGATCAATAGCAAAATTTAGCAAAACATTCATTTTATAATATTAAACTAAAAGTGCAATGGAATTCAGACATTGCTTCAGGCTTTGAGATTCACACTATCGATCATTTTGAGGATTCGTGTGTAAACTGACAATATAGGTGAAGACACGGACAATATATGTGACTAGACTTCAAACTCTTGGTTTTGGATGCACAGACAAAGGAGACGGATCAACTGTGAATAATGGATAGTGTGTTGCAAATGAGATT
>NC_142942.1:1887500-1900000 GCF_046866305.1 Octopus bimaculoides | reverse complement strand
GGAAAATATAGCGGAAAAAATTGGGTTTAGCTGAAATTGTTATATGGCGCGCCAGGTTGATTTGAAATTTGATCCATATATTGGCTTCAAATTTTGTCACAAGGCCGGCAATTTCTGAGGAGATAGATGGATAGGTAGTTTTTATTCTGAACATATTAAGAGATTAATCTTTTTTGACTAAGTAGATTAAATCGACCCTAGTGCTCAACTGGAACTTACTTTATCGTTCACTAAAAGATGAAAGGCAAAATCAACCACGGCGCAATTTGAACACAGAAGTTAAAGATGAACGAAATGCCGTTAAGTATTTAATCCGGCATGCTAATGATTCTGCCACTTCATCGCCTTAATCTGATTTATATATTGCAGTTTATATATGAAAGCGGCGACCGCTCTTAAATGAAAGGGAACAGATATGATCCTAAGATTAAATACTTTTTATTGTTACAAAATGATGTTGCGTGATATTCGGGTTCTGGAGAACGATATTATCCATTAATGACTCTTGCAAATTTGGCCGGACTTGTACTAGAACGATATTTCTTATTCTATGGATCTCAGTCATTAATCTTATAAAATCAAATGTGTCTTGCGAGTACAAGATTTTCTGTGATGAAATATATTAAACTTAATTATCTACGATGCCAGGAGGGACGGGTGTTAATATGTAAATACATGCATATTCGCATGCTCATCTTCAATAATAGCATGATTATATTTGGTATTTTTTTTTTCATTATTTCGAGTTGTTATAGTTCAGTATATATGCTTTGCATTTTCTTATTGTTCTTTAGTTACCACATATAGCATGTTAATGTTTATAGTTATTCGCAACAGTCAACTGTAAATATGATTAAAACACGTTCTCTTGAGTGTATGCTTGACAGGCAAACGAAGAGAAATATTACATACACATATATTTTCTTTTTTCCAACGAAAGAAAGTGAAGAAACGCAAGGTTTAGTGTATTGTTTATTCGCGGTATTTTTGTATGCTGGTCTGTTTTCGTTGGCAACTAATTTAGCGAATTACCATAATTCATTTTCTCTGATCATGGCACTTACTTTGCATGCAAGAAATAAACTTAAAGAGAAATCCCTAAAGATTGCATAATCAAATGAACGTTGTAGCCAATTAGAATATCTGTCTGAAGGTTTGAAAGAAACTTGGGGCTATTTATATGCCAATGAGCCTAAGGTATTCAGGAATGTGGAACTATTTATTTATTTATTTTAACTCTTTGTGTTTCTTCTGTAAAGTGTTTACTCTGCAGATTAACTAAATAATCGAGAAAGCTTTTTACTAATTGATAACTATTTCTGCATTCTGCGACAATTTCTCTGCGTTTCGAATCTCAAAGAGGCGAGATTGCCTGTTTCATATCCATCAACGTTTGAAGTTATTTTAATGTATCACTGGTAGGTAAATATTCATAGATTTTAGCCAACGATGTGGATAGTTTCAATTTTGTATATGTATTTCATTGGTGAGCGAAAGTCCGTTGAAGTATCTACAGTTCACTACTTAAACACGCATCACGTGAATTATATAAATGGGAAAGAGCAAATTGCATAGATGATATTGGTATTTTGTTGAACTAATAATTTACTGGAATTGATTGATAAACGATTTAACATTTTTGTATTTCCTAGATACTATTATACAATATGGAAATTAAGTTAAATTAATAACGAAAAGCAATAAATAACTTTCAAATGTATGGAAACCTTGTTTCTCCCCGTGTGTTTCTTGGCAATATTTGGTGGTGTTTGAAGTGATACAGGAATACTGTAGGAGAATTTTTGTTTATAACTATAATGTGGTCAAATAAATTTTTAACTAAGATAAAGAAAATATTTTTGCTTATACTGAAATAATGCTATTTACTCTCCAGAATGTCTTTGCTTATAATATAAACCTTATTCTCTGAATATTTTAGGAAACCGGTCGTATTCTCCTTCAGTAATATTTCTTATTGAAGGTGATTAAAATAATTCAGAAATGTTTGCACATTAGATTTACTATGGCATGTAATTTTAAACAAATACTAAGAAAAAAAGAGCTTAAAGAATATATCCAACATACTTTTTTATATTTCTATTTCTGATTAGAAGAGGCATTAAATAGATACATATTTAAGTTTGTGAAGGAATATTTTTTCCGATATTATTTTTCTTATCTATATATTTTATAATTCTTTCTACTATAGGCTCATAGTCTGAAATTTTGGCAGAGGAGATAGTTGTTTACAACGCGTCCAGTACTCAAATTGTACTTATTTTATAGACTCTGAAAGGATAAGTCGACTCGGTGGAATTTGAACTCAAAAGTCGGACGAAATGCTGCTAATATTTTGCCTGGTGTGCTACAGATTCTGCCAGTTCGCATTTTTTTCTTTCTGTTTTTTTTTTTTTCATATAAAGAATAAACGGGAGACATAAAGAGAAACGCTGAACGTGTGGTAGAGTCTGATAATAGCTTGGAGGTGTGTATGTGTATTGACATGGAAGATAGTTGAATTCAGAATAGTAAGGAGATATAATTGCATATATTGCTTGCTGAAGTTTATTTGAAAGAATTGAGCGGGTGGGGGAACGTAAGTGTGTTCTACAATGTACAGGCACCATAATTTATCACGAACTTGTATAATATTCAGTAACGTTGAAGTCAGATAGATTTAGACGTCGAACGATTTGTCAGATAAAATGCTGATAATCCTGAGCACCAATTAGGCACTAAATAAGAAGACTTTATGGAAATGTAGGGAAACTTGGAAATGGTGACAAATAGATTTACTCTTGTGTATCATTGTAGCACATTCCAAATGGACCTTCTGAGAAATAATGGAATCGGATCTAGTTCAAAACGGGGGCACCAGTATTTTCTTAACGAAACACTTTGAAACTTGGGACACTGGTAGAATGTGTTATATAAAACATCTTTTTCTCTTAGTCTCCTTAAGAAAAATTATTATATTGCAATTTATTTCATGTTAAAGTTGTCGTATTTCTGTAATTTCAACCAATGACTGACGTCCATTCAGCCGAATACATTAAGTGCTGACTACATAAACAAACGATTCTCAAACGATTCTGGCGGTGATAAAATTATTATTTCCTTGTCAAAAAATGGCTGAAGCATATTGGCAGTAGCTAATAAACCTTTCTATTATAGACACAAGGCTTGGTTTTTGAGGGAAGGAGCAAGTCAATTAGGGTTAGGGTTAGGGTTAGGGAAAACGAACACACGTGTGTTGCCTCTCTGCAAAATGTCAGAAGTAATGGAGATTAAATACGCTTTACACCGCTTAAACTGCCAAAGGAGTAACTATAAACAGCTGAATACTTGTCAGTGATTGGTTGAAATTATCGAAATAAGACAATTTTTTACATGAAATTAATTCGAATACAAACTTTATTTTCTGTTCTATAACACAAAATAGATAAGTATACGGAGTTTGAAAGTCTTTCGGTACCAAAAGCACTACATAAAACATAAATGAAAACTGATGCCCCCGTTTTGAACTAGATCCATGGAATCTTCTAAGGGAAGGTGTAGTTAGTAAAACAAGATACTAGAACGCTGTAGAATAAATTTATTTTCTCTTCTACTCTAGTTTGAAAGTCTTTCGGTACCAGAAACACTACATAAATCATAAATGAAAACTGATGCCCCCGTTTTGAACTAGATCCATGGAATCTTCTAAGGGAAGGTGTAGTTAGTAAAATAAGATACTAGAACGCTGTAGAATAAATTTATTTTCTCTTCTACTCTAGACCCCAAATTTGGGGAGAGGTGATCATTCGATTTGATCGACCCCAGTATGCAACTGGTACTTAATTTATCAACCACCAAAGGATGAAAGTTAAAGTCGAACTCGACGGAATTTAAACTCAGAACGTATAGACAGACAATATACTGCTAAACATTTCGCCCGGCGTGCTAACGTTTCTGCCAGCTCGCCACCTTGCTGTAAGACATATTTTATTGAAAGGATATTTATGTGTACGCAAAGTACTGTAGGACACATATTCGAGCGGCGCTTGTTAAATAAGGCATTTCATTTACAAAGTGTTTGATTCGAATGATTTTACATGACTGTAATCATTAACACTGAAGTGAAGTTGAATGCTGGATATTTACATTCGTGTTACATTCTTCAAAGCAAATACTCTTAATTTCTGCCATCTTTCCCTAATTGGAACCAGGGTTTGTAAGGGGGAAAAGGAGAATTTTTGCCAGAATTCTTTGAAGAGGTTTCAATCAAGAAATGTCACCTTTGTTAATTAGATGTTTATATAGGTGTCATGTAATATAAATTATTCTGTAGAATTGATGTACATGTTCTGTCTATTTGTCAATGAAAAGGTTTACGTATAAAAAATAATAAACTATTCTTCTCAGTAAATTTCCTTTCGTAAATTGTGATTAAACTTACGTAACCGAAGAAAGACATCATGTTTATTATTACCTTGATTAGACATTTTAGGATGAATACCACTGATTATTAGCTTTTTCCCTGCTCACAAAACGAAATACACTTGTGGTTAAATTTTTTTGAAAATGGGTGGCAAAACCTCAAACTGGATCGCTCACTGTGGTGCAAGAAGTCGTTCCAACAAAATCGTATCTAGCATGAAGAGCTGAAGAGATATGTTTGTGTGTTGATGTGACTTAACCTGAGTATACCAACACACAAATTAACATGGAACAAATATGAACGTGTCTGTCTTAGGAAAGCAGGCTTTAAAATCCCTCAAAGTATCCACCTACACACAGGAAAGCTTTACATTGTACACATGCAGCAAGAGGCATAAGTGTATAAATCACTAGTAGGCCTCAAAAGTCACATCTGCGCTGATCACCTTTCAGAAAACAAGCGGTGTCATTATACAAATTAATTTCAAACCATCGTGTATGTACGCATATATATATATATATATGTGTGTGTGTGAGTGTGTGTGTGTGTGTGTGTGTATGTGTGTGTGTGTGTGTGTGTGTATGTGTGTGTGCGTGTGTGTTTACACAAAATTCGTATTACGATAATTATCATATTGTAAGGATAAAGAAAGTTAACTTTCTTAGGGTTTATTGTTTTGCGTACATTAATTGTCCGACTGTCTGTCGTCGCATTCACAGATTTTGGTTACAAATAAGCCTGTGATTGTATAGTCCTACGTTAGAAGCTTTTACATCGATAGTAATCATGTGTTTGTTTTAATCATACATTTTATATCCATTATCACATTGTACAATATGAACTTTACATTTTTGGTGGAAACTTGCTTGCTTTTTTCACTTAGTAACGACACTATGTATAATTCCTGCTCAGGACCCATTTTAGTAAATCTATTGATAAATAGCTGATATACACTCCACATATTTTTCGAGAAGAATTAATCACAACGATTCAATATTGGGAATACGGCAACGGGCTGACTGAATCGTTCGTATCCTGATCAAAATTGTGGCATTTTGTCCATCTCTACGTTCTGAGTTCAAATTCCGATCGGGTCTACTTTGTTTTTCATCCTTTCGGTGCCGATAAAAGTAGCAGTCGATGTAATTGATCTAACCCCTCCTCCCAATTGGCTCACCTTGTACCAAAACTTGAAATCAATATTTGAATTGATAGCTGCTTTTTATTATTATATATTTCTATTCTCTTTACATTATATAATGAAGTATTTTGAATACTTGAAACATAAACAGATCAGAGCTGCAAATTACCTAACTGTATGCGACTTTTGCTTGAGTAGTTCATAGTCACGCTGCGTGAAATTAATATTTCTTTAGATGTATTGTTTTAAACTGTCTTACATTCTAACTAGATGTTTATGATAATATATGCATTAGATATGTTTTCCGGAAGAGTAAACGCGATACAGCGTTTAATGAATTACCAACTTTTCCAACTGAGGATATCCGTATCACGAAATGGAAATTGAATAATGAAGTATATATAGCGACATTTAAATTTTTGAATATTCTGAAGTAAACGATTCTCATTTCAAATTAGTTAAATCAAATTGTTCCCTAAATTCATTTCATTGGATATTTAATTAGAAAAAGTTAAGAAAACAAATGTAAATACGCTTCAATTAAATCTAAATCTCTATATAATTACAAAGAAAAAACAGACATTATGAACCAACATTGTATATATTTCATTCCTTGATAGTAGTATTCCTGTCAGTAACCCTTTATCAATTGCGCTGAAACCTGTACTTAAACGCGCAACATTATTATCTAAACTTGATAGGATTAGGCATATGCAAATCGAGCTTAGCTAGAGATACACCAACATTCTTTTCAATTAATGTATTATCATATAACAAATATATATGATACTAGTGTTGCGAACATTGGGTTAACGTTCAGAACGTAGTACGTTGCGAAGGTACAATTTGATACTTTTTACGTCGCAGGAAGTTTATAATGTTTAATTTGATATCAGTGAAAGCTTACATATTCCGATATAGCACTTTATAGTTAGATAGGTCATGCTGGAAGTTAAGATAAAATTACATAAAAATAACTATATACGTGACAGGATTTTTCTCTACAATTAATAATTTATGAATTCCAATATCTCGAGTATAATAAAATGATATCTGACGATAAATCGAGTTTGCAATTTATGAGTACACCAATTTTGACATTAGAGAACTCACCACAGTAGAACACAATTTAAATTTTATGCTCTCGTTAAATCAGAATTAGTGTATATCATCCAGGGTTGAGTCAATTTTTCTGTTTGTATTGAGAAGTTCCAAAGGAAGGTGGCGCCCTCGCCATTTACTACATCCTCTAGATGGTGTCTCTACCATTTATCATCTGATTAATTTTGTACTATTTACAAAGCATTCCGGTGGATATACTGCACTAGTCTGTAATGTCTTATGAGGTACTCCTTTTCAGCGAGGACAGGGCAGCCAGAAACAATATGATCAATTGTCTCTGTCAATTTTCCGCAAATTCTGCACGGGTGTGGTCAGATCCGTCTTTAAGGACGTTTGCATGGTGGTTTCAGGTAGGTAAGCTCTGATCTTGCACTGCAATAACATAACTTTCTGTTTCCTCTTTCAGACCTGACCCTGTAGCCATTGAGCAATATCAGAGTTGGACAGGCGGTTAGGGTGTTTTCCATACAGGAGATTGTTTCCATCGATATTTTGCATGTCAGTGAGACTCCACTCAATGATACCGAAGCTATATGTGGTTACTGGTATGGCCAAAGAATTGATCGCATTCATTCTGTTAACAGCATTTAATTCTGAGTTTAGGACCATTTTTACCCTTCGGTAGCATTCCTTGTGGATTTCTTCTTTCATTTTAGAGTGCTGGATACCTTCACCTTCATTGGTTCCCAGATATTTGTATACTTCGGATTGGTCTGGGTTTCGAATAGCTGTGGTAGTATCAAGTTCTATGTGTTCTACCTTTATGAACTACCCTACCATGAAAGTAGCCTTTGTACATTTATCAAGTCCGAATTTCATACCTATATCAGAGCTGAATTCTTTGACGATACTCAAGATTTCAAGATTCTTTGTCGTTGGTGTTGCTACATAAGTTTACTTCACGAATGCTTTTCAGGAATTGACTTTTGGTGCATGCGAGAGTTTGATGCAACTCCCCTCATCTGCACCTCCTGCTGCGAAGTAGGTTCATCTGGGACACTTGACAGGAAGAGGTCCAGCTTTATTTTGAAGACACCTACATCCACCCCATGCATGTCTCTCAGGTCTTTCGGGAGGATATTGAAGAGCTGTGGACCTCTGAAGCTCAGGCTATTGCGGTATCTTGTCCTACATCCTGATGGCACATTTGGAGTCCTTGGCACTATGCAGTGGCGCTCAGTTCTAGTATTTGTGTAACTCTCGATGCCAATGTTTGAGACAAGTCCTTTCAGGATCTTGCAGACGTATATTATGGCATATCTTTCTCGCCTACGCTCTAAGGAATAGTGTCTTAATCTCTTGAGTCTTTCCCAATAGCTTAATTGCTGCGTAGAGGCTATCTTCTTCGTGTAGCTTCATTGGATTGCCTCAGGTTCTGAGATTAATTTGACCCTGGTTGGTGACCATAGCTGAGAGCAATATTCAAAGTGGACCATCATGGTTTCCCGATCTCTTGTTCTACAAGTTCTAAGAATTCATCCGGTCAGCCGCCTGCATTTCATGGCCAATTTAGCAACATGCACATGAAAGGATGCATCATTACTCATGTAAATGCTCAGGTTTTGCACTGACAGTACCTCTGGGATTGCAATCTCTCCAGGTCCAGTGTATTTAATGGGTATTGCATTTAGTTCTGCATGCTGATAGCACAAGGCTTGAAACTTTTCAGCATTAAACTGCATGTTATTCTTTTCAGCTCATTTATATATTTCATCCAGCTCACATTGTACGTGCATTGTGTCTTCACGGTTCTGTATTACCTTTTGTATCATCTGCATAACTTTTGATCGTGGCTCTCTGTGTGGGTGAGGGCATGTCTGAGAGGGCCATTATGAACAGTAGTGATCCCAAAACAGTGCCTTGCAGAACACCGCTCACTATTAGCGTGTCATTGGCTACTACCACCTGACTTCTATCCTTCAGAAAGTCATGAACCCATTCTCCTAATTTTCCAACTATGACAAGATCACGCAGTTTGTGATATATCATTCCATGATCGACTTTATCAAAGGCCTTTGCAAAGTTGAGATATATCACTTCCACATTTGAGTGGTTGAGCAGTTATTTCAGCACCCAGTCATAGTGTTGTTAGAGCTGAGTCAGGCAGCTTCTTTCTGGTTGGAAACCATGTTGGGTGTCAGGAGGCAAGTCATTTTCTTCAAGGAAGGCAATTAGCTTTCTTCTGACAATTCGTTCTATGAACTTGCTGATGTGCAAGGTCAGAGAGACAGGTCTGTAGCTCTTGGACCCTGCTCGCTACCTCCTTTATGAATAGGGCATATTTTACCCTCCTTCAGTCTTCTTTCAGTTTTCTTTTATTCCTTTACTTGTTTCAGTCGTTTGACTGGACTGTGGTCATGCTGGAGCATCACTTTTAGTCGGACAAATCTTTGTAAGCCTAGTATTTATTCTGTCTATCTCTTTTGCCGAAATTTAACTGAGGTTTGATCTTGATCACTCTAGGTTTCTTTCTTGTGTACAGATTAAACAAAGCCGTCCTGCAGGAAGTCTAAAAAGGGAGAGAGATCAGTGGTCCGATTTTTGTGATCTGAAAGTGTGTCAGTAAGTGAAATTCAGCGCAGGCTTTACGTACAATACGGAGGAAGCACTTTACCTCATAGAGTTGTGTATGAGTGGCCTGACATGCGTGATGAACGAAGAGGAAACAGGACACTACCAGCCTTCACCACTGACATAAGGAACTAACAAACTCGATTAAGGAAACTGGCTAAGCGATGATTAATAATCGATGAGATCGCGTAGTCTCTGCATATTAGTCATTATTCTCCATAAGAAATAATCTACAACTTTTGTTTCCGTAAAATCTGTGCGAAGAGAACTTACCGAATCGCATAAGCGGAATCAAGTGGAGATCTGTCAGCGCTTACTCCCCAACGCTACGACGATGAAGGCAAAGCGTTTTTGGAGAGAATAGTCACAGATGAAACCCATGGCCATCACTGAGTCAGAATCCAAACCGTAGAGTGTTGAGTAAAAATAAGAGGAAGCGTCAGGGACAGAAGAAATTTGAGACACAACCTTCCGTAGGAAAATTGATGCAAACCGTCTTTTGCACGCAGAAGGGCCTATACTGGAACATTACCCGGAAAAATGCCTACAGTTACCGGCGTAAACAACAATGAATTGCTGGCCAGGAAACTGAAACCAGAAATTCGCACCAAACGCCGAAGTCTTTTCTTTAAGGAAGATTTATCTTCCTTTATATATAATGCACATCCACATACGGCAGCCCATGCCATTGAAATTATTGATAATTTGGGTTTCGAATAGTTGGAGCATCCTGCATACAAGTCCATATCTCGTCCATTCTGACAATCACCTCTTTGAACCGGTGAAACACCATTTACGATGTCGTTGATTTACTATGACGAATAAGTGCAGGAAGCGGTGCCTAAATGGCTGCACCACCAGTTACTAACCTTCTCCGATGTCATGAACAAGCTTGCGGACTTCTGGAAGAAGTGCATCGAAAAACATGGCGGTTAAGTACGAAAATAGTAAAATGTTTCAACTTCTGCTTTTGTTTTAATGACTTACAAAGCCAAGATCATGAATAATTTTTGACTTAACCTCGTATATTATGATAGCTTCAACCACCTATCTCTGACTTGCAAATGTGTATGGGATAATGATGTACTCCCGTTTCGCAAATTGACTTATTACCTTTATTGTCACTTGCTACTGTATCATTCTCTGACGCCAGCTGGCAAATTCAAACTTCACCAGCTTGCAGAAGAGAGTAATACACTCACTGTTAAATACTCTCTATATTAAGTGATAATCTATGATATTTTAGAAATATGAAATATCACGATTATATCTACACACCTTAAGGACTCCGACATATATGAAATATTGCTATTTAAATGTATGAATTATGTTTAAACATATGAATGGTTAATTTTGAGAAATGTACTTAAAATTGTCGTTCTTATAAAGTGAGAACAACGTTAAAATAAAATAAGCCTTGCATCTGTAATTCTAATGTCCATTGAACAGAATATTACACACAGAGAAAAATATCCATATTCATTAGAGAGAAGACTTTGTATCATAGACAGTCCAGAAAATGGACATTTTAGATAGAAAGGGAGAGAAAGAGAAAGAGAAAGAGAAATAGAAAGGGGGAGAGGAGGGAGGGAAAGAGAGAGAATTTGGTTCTACAATCCTTAAATAAATATTTACATCAGCATCCACATCAAAGCCAAGCTGAAATAATTGATGGCATTGCAAATAATAGAAAGGCACAACACAGTAGGTGACATAAATGTATATCCTTATAATCATATTGCTGACACCGAATGTCAACTAACATTAACGAATGAACGGTCTGTGAATATATATATAAAAGAGGTGAAAAGGAAATAAAATATATTAATGAATCATATGAGCTGTCTAACATAAATAAAATAAATGAATTCAGCAAGCACCAATCTGTTATTGTGCAAAGCCCTCAATTAACCTTATCACAGTCAAAGGAAAATATGTGAAAAGCAGGAGAAACCTCGTGTAAGTATGTAGTAATTAGTAAAAGTAATAAAGATGACTTCAATTTGCACATTTCTTGTACATAACATAATATATCGTGCGTTAAAGAGCCAAAGACATTAATGTGGACTAAAATTTGGTTTGAAGAGACATGTAATACATGACACCTTATATACTAAATGATTCACATGACTTCATCAAATAAAATATATACACGTGGATAAACGCAACAAACACTTAAAAGTCAAGCAATACATTTACAGTTATGACACAGAGCAATAAGGTCATTTTATTTCGCTAGTAACGTTCATAAATATGCATGCCGGCTGAAGTATAACTTGTTATAAAGTGGTATTATTAATACGCTGTTGGATGTGAGGTCACATGAGATGTAATTACACGAGACAGCTAAGGAGTTTCTGCAAAGTCATTCGACCTGTTAAAAATTGCATCTAACCGGTGTTTAAAAAAAAACCTTTCTACTGTTAACAAGATACGTTAGATAATGAAAACCTAGAAGTACCCCATCATGTTCTCCTATATAAATTTGAACCTAGGTCTAAGAAATAATAATATATATTCACAGTATTACAATTTATAAAACAAATTCAATCAGTAATATCATTATGTTGAACAAAATATAGACATAAAATACAGTATGTTATAATTTTAAGTAGTTTAACTATATTTTTTTCTAATTTAGGTACAAGGCCAACATTTTCAGTGGTGGGCCTAGTCAATTACCTCGAACCAATATTTGATTAATAGCAAGCATTGAATCTCCAGGAGGTGTAGCAATTACTTCCTGCTTCTGCTGTTATACTGAACAACTAGTCTTCTAAACTACTATAACTACCATCCGAATGTGTGAGGAATGTATCATGAGAACCTTTAATATATTAAAGCATGAAGTGAATTGGTTTCTAACATGAGTTATTCGCAATGCAAATTGCTTCACAGCTATCTTTATGGAATGTGGCCTATGAACTGAAACATTCAACGTAGATTGAAGATATAAAGACTTTTGAATATAGGCTGCTCTATATTTATTAAGAGCTACAATCGTAAGCACTTGGGACTTATCAGAAAGTGCCAGCAGAAACATTTTCTTGAGAAAAATTCGAAAATCTTTCGGTGTACACGACATACAATCGTGCTTTAACCGTTTCAAAATATCCTTTCTCACATTCAGCATAAGCAGTTCCTGGGATTACCTCTTGCAAACAAACGACGTCGGAGTCTGTAAATGTGTACGAAAGACACAGCTAATATACCGTTTTAAACACACACACACACACACGCACATAC